>NC_082403.1:3829880-3852380 GCF_031168955.1 Gadus macrocephalus
TTGCCTTCAATCAATCCCCTGCGCGTGTGTGTTTGTGCATGTGTGATACTGGGGAAGTTGCATGGGTTTTGCTCCCCCCCCCTCGCTATTCAGGGAGACACGGAGAGACGCGACGGCTAAAAATCAAATCTGCGTTCCCTCACATCGCCGCGAGATAAGACTCTTTTCAATTTTCCCCTGTTTTATCCTCCTGTCCGTCACTCTCGCTCGCTCGCTTTCCTCTTCTAGGGACGCATGTCTCTCTCGCTCTATCGCTCACTCTTCCTGGCTCTCTTGCTCTCTCTCTTGCTCTCTTTCTCTCACTCTAGTTCTAGCTCTCTCTCCCGATATCGCCCTCTCTCTCTCTCACTCTAGTTCTAGCTCTCTCTCCCGCTATCTCCCTCTCTCTCACTCTGGTTCTAGCTCTCTCTCCCGCTATCTCCCTCTCTCTTTCACTCTAGTTCTAGCTCTCTCTCCCGCTATCGCACTCTTTGTAGTCTCAAATGCTCCCCTCCTCTCCCCACCACCCCCATCAAGCAGCAGTTTCCCACTCTTTATTTTATTTTTTTTTTCTTCACTGAAATACAATTTTGAGTTAAAGACTTCATTAATTAAAATGACAATTCAAAAGTGGACCGGAAAATGATCAATAAAATGAAAGAAAAAGTTGTGCACTTTCCCAGTCTCCTAAATCCTTTCCTATTCTAAATCCATCACCCTGCTAGTATTGTGTTCAACGATCGAATACATGGATTTTTATGTTCCGCATTTTGGCTTTTCTCCCTTGCCGTGTGACTGACCGACAGACAGAGGACAGCCGTAAGACAAGACCTTCATCAATGTTTTCACCACTTCCTTCAACAACTCAGCTCTGGGTTCTGATTGGTTGTCGGGGAAAGGCTCTTTTCAACAGTGCATTGATGCCCACTCAATACGCCAAACAATCCCAGGGGGGGGGGGGGGGGGGGGGAGGGGGTGGGACCTTTGACCCTCGGCAATGAGCGCCAGGATGGTCGATAAACGGGGTGTCCTGAGCTCTTTGAAAGGTCAAACCAACTGATCCTTACCCTTTGACCTCCCCAGGGGTCTGCAGAGCTGTAGCCCACCACCTCCCTCTATGCTAGTGTTTATGTTCACCACCAAGATACAAAACAGTGAACCGAAAAATGCTTGTTAAATGAACCACAGTCAAAATGGCCGCCCTTGCTTACCAGTCATATTAATTATTTATTTTCAATGTGTTCCTCTTTCAATTGTCGGTTTTAATATTGAGAGAGCTATCGCTGCCCGTCCATAATATTCTGCTCTCTGGGGTTCGTTCTGCCCGGCGATAATTAAATTGCCCACAGTTGTGTGTGTGTGTGTGTGTGTGTGTGTGTGTGTGTGTGTGTGTGTGTGTGTGTGTGTGTGTGTCAGATCGATGTACTGCAATTACCCAAAGGTCTATCTGCAGTGTGTGTGTGTCAGTCAACACGTCTGTGTGTTAGCTTACTGCTTTCCTGTCCTCGGGATGGACATCGAGGAAATTACTTATGTACACACGTGTCGCGTGGGCACGCAAACACGCACACAAGCATGCGCAAATGCACACACACACACACACACACACACACACACACACACACACACACACACACACACACACACACACACACACACACACACACACACACACACACACACGTGTGTGAATGTGCGTAACAGCGTGCACTCGTATCCGTGCGTGCTGTGTGCTGTGTGTGTTTGTGCGTGCTGGTGTGGGTATGTGTTTGTCTGTGTGTGTTGCCCCAGCGTGTTCCCGCAGTGTGTTTTAGCGGTGACTACGTGTGACGCTGTTAGCACCGTGACGGGAAAAGTGTCTGCGCTCGTATCTTTAGCACATTCTGACACTTGCAGTGTTTTTGCCTACGCTATCTGGATGCTACGTGCTACCTCCGTGGCGCGACAGCGCAGGCTAATGAAAGTCCTTGTAGGAAAATAATTATTAAGATTGTCAACAAAGAAGTTATGTGTCATAACTTTTTACCGATTGCGTTGGAGCATAATATAAACATTTGGGAGTGTATTAGTGATGATGAG
Organism: Gadus macrocephalus; assembly: GCF_031168955.1. Taxonomy (NCBI): domain Eukaryota; kingdom Metazoa; phylum Chordata; class Actinopteri; order Gadiformes; family Gadidae; genus Gadus; species Gadus macrocephalus. The sequence goes on from NC_082403.1 coordinate 3,831,939, forward strand.
CAAATATGGATTTGGTAAACAAAGTAATAACAGGAAATGAGGCAACCGGTCCAGGGAAAATACAGGACAGCTTTGTCACTAATTTCTGGATAATTTTGGACCACTAAATATAATAATCTATTGTAATCTATCGAGCAATGCAGTATCAATGAAGCTGTGTGTGTGTGTGTGTGTGTGTGTGTGTGTGTGTGTGTGTGTGTGTGTGTGTGTGTGTGTGTGTGTGTGTGTGTGTGTGTGTGTGTGTGTGTGTGTGTGTGTGTGTGTGTGTGTGTGTGTGTGTGTGTGTCAAAATAATTACTGCATTTGCATATATTGGTTTAACCAGTTAAAGATTTAAATTCTTACTATTGTGATTGATTAACGGGAATGGGGATGACCTTGGAGTTTGCATGCTGTACTGAAACATAATTCAGAACGACCGTAGGTGACAAAGGACTTGGCATCAATAATATTATTTGTATAATAAAAACACATTACACATGCCGATGGCTACTGTTAGCAGGCATGCTTTAAGAAGTGATGTATGTTTAAATATATATAAAGGGGATCCCCCCCCCCCCCGTAATAAGGACCATATAATGAAGTCCCCCGTTCCCCCACATTCAAGAAACCATGAAATTGGCCAACCAACGCCAGAGAACATATCTCTCTCTTGCTCTCGCTCTCTCGCTCTCTCTCTCTAGCCTTTCTCTCGCTCTCTCGCTCTCTCGCTCTCTCTCTCTAGCCTTTCTCTCGCTCTCTCTCTCTCTCTAGCCTTTCTCTCGCTCGTCCGGCCAATTTGCATGAACGAATTCCTCTGCGAAAAAAAAAAAGGTGAAAGAAATGAGGGGATTAATGTTGTCCCATTATCTTCGAGCGTGTAAACAATTTCCAGATGAGGAATTAAATGGAGGAAAATCCCTAGAGGAGGAGGAGGAGGAAGAATGCAAGGGCTAGGAAGGGGGTAGGAGGGGAATGAGGAAGAGGTTTTGGCGGTCTAAAACCCATCGCTACATTGTGAGGCTAATTGGCTATTGTAATTCCTGCATTTCGATTCATTATTTGGAGAAGAGAAACAAAGAGATCAATGCTCCTTCTTTTGTATGCAGTAAGCTTCCACATAGCACATTCTGCCTGTGTGTTGTATGTGTGGGTGTGTTCTGATTGTGGGTGTTTTTGTGTGTTGCGTTTGCGTCTCGGAGTGTTGGATATGTTTGCCTCATTAGTTCAGATATTTCATGTAATTACCCTGCTACAGGCCGCTGTGGTTTAGCTTGTTTTCTAATTTGGCTCCATTGCCGCCATACAGCGTTGCATTATTTATTTATCTGCTTCGACTCGATAATTATTATCCGCAATTGCCCAAGGACGTATTTGTAAACGTGTATGCGTGTGCGATTGTGTTCATGTGTGTGTCTTTGGCGGATTCCACGGATGAAATCCTTATCGCTGCGGCTACGCTAACACAACCCCTTTTAACGGCTAGCTTGAGCCAACTGGTTTACTGAGGTGACTGCTTGGAATTAGAAGGATGTAAACCGAGTGACAAATGTGAGAATAATTGAATAGGCTGGTCATTTGTAGTTAAAAGAAAATAAACACTTCAAAGTCGGTTGACCTCGGTAAACCGAAAATCATTAGTGTGGAAGATTTATTATTTTTGTTTTCCGGCTGACACCTGATTTGTTGAGTGTTTTTTCCCGCCTGGCTTTTAACCTTCTAGTCGAGAAAGAACAACATCTTTGTTGCCCGTGATTAGAGTAACAATGAGTAGGAGGTAAGATTAACACTCTGACAGAGCGAGACGCTCCACTCACTCACTCACTCACCAACACACCTACTAACACGTTTCACTCACACTCGCATGCACACGCACACAAAGACGGGTATCCACGGCGACGCAGCACAGAGTGTTACCTCAGCGTGTTCGCTCGCTAAACCAAATCATTGTTTTTTTCTTCGTCCGTGTTTGCCTCCCTGGGGCTGCGTCGTGCTTCGGCTCGTTGTCCCCCGCAGGGCCGGCCTTCTCCACTCATACCGACGCGCACTCTGACTGGAGGGACAACAGCCTGTCCCGTCTAATCAACTCTTACACCCAGCGCCCCCTCCACCCCGCCCCTCCACCCGCCCCTCCACCTCCACCTCCACCGAAGCAGCAGGGCTAGTTACAGAGAGGCTAATGATTGATTGGCTGCTGGTCTCCTATCGATCCCCCGAGGTCGGCCCGGGGCGACTATTGACGAATGGTTCCAGTGATCCGGCCCCCACGCCTTCCACCGACGCACTCCCTCTCCTCCTCCCCTCCACTCCCTTCATCCTCCGTCTCTCCTTCCTTGACCGCTTCATCTCCCTCTTCTTTCCTCCGCCCCATCCCATGTCCGTCCGTTTCCTTTAAGCGTCGTTTTGCTTCGTCCTTCGTCATTCGTTATTCCTCCCTCACTTCCTTCCTTCATGTCTCCCTCTAACTCCCTCCATCCTTTTCCTTCCTCGATCTATCGCACTCCCTCCTCTCCCTCCCCCCCCCCCCTCCCCCCTCCGCCTCCCTCACCTGGGTCACTAGTAGTTGATGATCCTAGCAGGCCCAGCGGCTGGATCGATGGGATGGGGGCCGGGGGGGGGGGGGGGCAGGGTTCTACTCCACCCATACATCCTGTTCACAGCGCCCAGGACACGCCTTGACCTGGAGGAGGATGGGTGGAGGTGGGGGGGGGGGGGGGGGAAGTGTGTCAGAGAGGATGGGGAAAAGGACGGAAACATAGGGGAGGGGTGTGGGCGGTACCGAGGAGGAGGGTCATTTGGCGGGTCAAAACTAATTAGGATCGAGGTTGTGTCTTAATTCATGCACTTTTATCGAGAGGGAGGGAGAGAGAGAGAGGGAGAGAGATGGCAGAACGTGGGCTTGTCTTGCGGATAGCAGTTGTAATCTTGTTGAGTTATTTGCAATGGGGTACTCCGGTCTCTGGGCCATCTGAGCAGCCCTCTCCTCCTCCTCCTCCACCTCCTCCTCCTCCTCCTCCTCCTCCTCCTCCTGTCCACAGAGAGAACAGTCGTCACGTCGGCCATTCCTCCCGAAGGCTAAGCATGAGACAAACAACAGATTGAATTGATAATAGCCACTCAAATACAAGGCCTGTGTTCCGCTCACGCCGTAATACGTTTATAATTTGTGGTTAATGAAACACAATCACCAAAAAGACCTTGTGAGTCAGGTTGCCATGAATGCTTCTACATTTCAAAAGGAGATCGGTCTCTTTGATTATATCCTTATCACAGTTATTTTTGTGTATTATTATGCACAGTGTTTCTATTTTTTGTGACCCAGCCCCTTTAGAATTGTAGAATTCTCAATTTGACTCATTACAAGATAACATCCGTCGGTTTGCCGATGAGTCAGGCGCTAAAGGAAGTGGCTCCACGTCCATATATGGGCACTCCACACTTCCAAGGTCGCAGCCCTAGAGAACTAGAAGAAATGGTGTCTACAGAAAGACAGACAGAGGAACAGACCTCCTTGTTACCGTGGCTTTGAAGTGACATCCAGCAGGCAGTGGCGTGCAAATGAAAAGGCGATTTTGCGAGGCGCATCGGTGTTCGTGTCAGGCTCCGGCTAATTAGCGCCAAGCCAGAGGCGCGAATGCTAACGAGAGTAAATCATCTGGCTCAGTGCACGGCTGGACGCAAACCATGGCAGGAGTCTTTTAAATCTCCGGACCTGGAGTTTGCTTCCAAGCTTTTTACAGTTTGACGCTTTTATCCAAAGCCATAGCCAGTTTTCCTGTCCGTGTCGTTAAGGAGCAGGTAGGGGACTCGGGGTGTCATGGTCGACTCTGCCCAGCAGGGGAGACGGGGGACGTCGGTGTTCCCGTCCCAGAACCTTTTGGCCGCGTGTCAAACACGCAACCCGCTACAGTATCGCTCAGCCCCCTGTGGGCATCGGGGTGACCTCACACACCCCCACTTAGCCGCCGTTAACTAGGGGTTGAAGAAAGATGAAATGAATAAAACAGATGGTGCAGGATGCGCTTGAGCTCACAAGAAGGCAGAGAATCCAGAGAGTGGTTGGTGAAGTCAGGTAGAACCGGTCCGGGAGAGATCCAGGCCGGGAATCCTCCTCTCATCCCTGCTTTAATAACATAAGACCAGCGATGAGAAGCACTAGGAGGTGAGCCAGAGTTTAAAGCTTCTTCAAAATAAAAGTCCCACTCTTGTTTGCCCTTTCAGTACTCCCCTGTGAACCAAGCCACATAAAAGTCTCACTCTATTTATGAACAGGTCCTCCACCATTGTGTCTATCTTTGTCTTAACCTCTCCCATATTCTCTCCCTCTCCCTCCATCTCTCTGTCCCAGTGCGGCATGGCTACTGCACTGTTTGAGTTACTGGTTGAATAATGCAGTCTGTAGGCCAGCTTTGATGGCTTGTTTGATTCTGCAGATGAGGTGGTGGTGGAGGTGGTGGTGGTTGGGGTTGGAAGTGGTGGTGGTGGTGGTGGTGGAGGAGGTGGTGGTGGTGGTGTGAGCTGAACTTGTAATGTCTTTTTATTATTGAATAAGTCTCTTTGAGTACTTCCCTGGTGCAATCTCAGTGACCTCATGCTGGGTCTCTCTCTGCTGCCAGGGAACCTGAAGCATTAGCACATGGGCGCGCGTGTGTGTGTGTGTGTGTGTGTGTGTGTGTGTGTGTGTGTGTGTGTGTGTGTGTGTGTGTGTGTGTGTGTGTGTGTGTGTGTGTGTGTGTCATGCAATTTATTCTTGATTTATGCATGCTTAGAACATGACATTTGCAGGTGAAGTCATGAATATGTGCACTTATGCAAACACACACGCACACACACTCAACGCACACTCTCTTACATCGACGTGTGCTTGAGTACACTTATTGTGAGTTTGACACCGTACTTTGAGAAATGCTTCCTTTTTAGTGGCACTTGAAGCTTTTCTCCCGGTACAGAAGGAGGATAGCTTTTAGCAATAGTAAAATAACAGGATACGTGTGTGTGTGTGTATGCAGGCGTCTGCCTGTGTCTGGTAATGTTCAACCCTGGGTTTAAGTGTTCCCTACTTCTACGTGTATATATAGTTGACGTTATACCCCCCCCCCACACACCTCCTCCTACTTTAGATCAGATGCAGATGCAGCCACCCATGTGCATACATTCTGCGTGTGTGTGTGGCACTTGACCTGTTTGTGTGGGTTTGTGGCACTTGAAGTGTGTGTGTGTGTGTGTGGCACTTGACGTGTGTGTGTGTGTGTGTGTGTGTGTGTGTGTGTGTGTGTGTGTGATTGTGCGAGCATTGTCTTTCCATGCTACTGTTTTAAGTGTGCATACAGGTGTGTGCGCCTCAGCCTGGGGGAGTCTAGGTGTTTAGGGTTAGTGTGTCTAGCCGCAGTCTAGAGACCTCCTGCCGTGAATGAATAAACCTTTTAATGTGTTTTTAATCACCCGACCACATCCGCCCCGATCACCGTGGAAATAAAAGTTGATGACTCTTATATGATACTTTTTTAATAAACGCTAACCTAATTCCCACGTAGACGTTATTCCGTGAATACTTTATGACTGCAGGATGCTAGGCTCTGTCTGATGCTGTTGTTTATTCTGGGCCGCACTAGATTAACTTTATCTCTGTATAGTCGTTGTTTGCGGGTTGGTGGCCTGCCTTTGCTCATGGAATATTAATGGGAAATGCGCTCTGCTTTTTGTGTAAATATCTCCTGGCGTTCGTTCGCCTAGCAGCCATACCTTTTAAATATATTTTTTAAATATACATGTGAATACTATTTGAACTCGGATCAGATATGGAAAAACTTCACGCCAGCAGGGAAATCCAGGTGTTCAAACAAGATGAAAGGAAAGATGAACACAAAATCGGAAATAATAAAAGCGCAATATCAGCACTGTATACACAAACACAGAGACAAAATAAATCCAGAATAGCGCTATCTATTTTCACCAGTTTGGATGCGGCTCCTTACCACGCTTAATAATAAGATAGTTTACACTTGTTCCGAGTTTACTCCTGTCCATGGGCCTTGAGCAAGGCAGGTTGGGCGATTAGGTCTGAGAGCATTGTACTCGCTGCCTTTCGCAGTCGGCCAGGTTTCCACCACGGGCGCTCTGTCTTTCCTTGGAGATCGATAGGCAGTTATCGAGCGGCGGTTCAGGCCGGCTGGTTCACTAGCCAAGGTCCACACACTTAGCGTTTAATCACCGGTGAAATGTGTGTGCGACCGACGCCTGGAAGAAGAATGGCTTTCATTTCACCAGCCTGAGCCGCAAAGACTTTTTTGTAACCATTTTTACCAAGTTTATATCGGTAAAGCTACCACACATCAAATACTTCAAGATCAGACGTTTGCTTGTCGTGAGCCTCATAGCATAATTGCCTAAGACATATTTTGGCCGAATTGTGATATCAAACCTAACTCTACTCTCCTGACACTGCTGATTCACTGTGCCTCATTGGTTGTATCCTTAGCCAATCAGAGGGATTTTTACATTCCATAATCAGTATCTGCCTCATTCAACTATTTGACCCAGGCCTTTTTTACTCTAAATAAAGAGATTAACCTTAAAATATGACTTCGGTAATTATGCTATGAGGCTAACAAAACATGAAACACATTCTTCATGTCACAGGATAGTGTAGTGATCAGGGTGTACCACTCCAACCCCAGATTCCCCCTGTCCACAGCCTAAGGCAAGGCCTCCTTGAGGAAGAGGCCCAACTGCCTACCTGCTCCTTATTGTCCTTCATTGGAATACAAGTCACATTCGATAAAAGCAACGGCTGAATCGCTAAACACAAAACATTGCAGTGAAAGAAGTTGACCTTCACTCAAGATATGACCTAGACTTGAAGCATCCTCCTCCTTTTCCTCCTTCATCCTCCTCTTCCTGCTGTTCCTCCTCCTCTTTCCCGCCCTTTCTCCTCCTCGCCGCCGCAGCGGTCAGCTGCTTCTAAAGTGGACCCGTCGTGATCCACTAAGACCTTGTCCCTCTCCGAGTGTTCCTGTAGTAAAAGGCTGTTCCCCCGGTCTCACCTGCTGCAGACCCCTCTCTTGGTGTCCTCCAGATCACGGCTGACAGGGCTCTCATTGGTGGCTGAGGATCGACCCGCACAACCAATTACAGCGTTCCTAACTAGTTCCTGGAATCTGGCCCCTTCTAAAAACACTTCCCCCACAGCGTACAACACCACTTTAGCCTCCGACGGTGTCTTTGACTCTTTTGGCTTTATCTTGTTTCGTCTTTTGTTTATTCCTTCTTCTATTCTCCTACTCATTTCTCTTAATCTGTCGCTTTTTCTTTCATGCTTACTTTACGTTCCCTGAATGTTTTTTTTTAAAGTGTATTGGTGTATTATTTGTTGTCAGTCCAAAAACCACAACCGAAACCACAGCCAAACAGTAAAACCAAAGAAAATCGAAGATCCCTGATGTTTTTATTTTACGACGCTAAAGTTAAGACCTGGATCCCATAAACCGCAAGCACCAACTGGCATCTGGACGGCAGCCATTTTGTGGCTCCTATGGTGTTTGCGGCGGGCACTTGACTTCCCTGTAATGGAAGTAATGGCACACACACACACACACACACAAACACACACACACACACACACACACACACACACACACACACACACACACACACACACACACACACACACACACACACACACACACACACACACACACACACACACACACACACACACGTGGCAGACTAACAGTGATCACAGCCTCGGCCCTGGAACAAGCAGCCTGTCCAGTTAGTTCACACTATACGAGCCCAGAGTTTAATAGAGAGAGGGAGAGAAAGAGTGGGAGAGAGCTCCCTTTTCCCTCCCCCAGAGCTCACTGTGTTAAAGGCCTGCGTTCCGGTTTTTACACGCGTGTGTAAATTATCCCTCGTACTCCATATGTCGTCCAACCAACAGCAACGCTTGAAAAGCCAGGGGATTATATTCAAACCCCACAATCTAGATGTGCTTGCATTACTTTGTTTTAATGTGATGTGTGTGTGTGTGTGTTTTAGGGCTCCGCCTCCGACCGTTAAATCCATCGCCATTATCTTTTTGTTATGGTGTGTTTCTGTCTTTATTTTCAATTCTTTATCCCCCTCTATTCCGATTTACACAGAAACACAGAAACGCACACACACACACACACACACACACACACACACACACACACACACACACACACACACACACACACACACACACGCACACACACGCCAGATGTTTCCCATGACTCCTTCAAACACAAAGGAATGCACTTGAACCCTCGCTGACATCTCAAAGGTGGTCTCCGTGACAACTCGAGCTGCCATCATGAAAGCATTGCTTGGCAACGGAGGGCCCTATAGTGGGAAGAGTGAGGCCCTTCAAACACATTGTTGGGGAACCCATCGTCCCGTTTCCCTGTTCACTGGCCCATCGAAGTGGTTGTTTAGGAGACGCAGACACTTCTGAGTCTGTGGTTGTGATCGAGAGGCCGGTGGTGAGTTGTTCTCTTGTCGGAATACTCTTTAGGCTGAAACCTGTTTCCTCACGTTTCTTCTGCCCACTTCAGCACCTGAAATCTGGTCAACCACTGCTTCAAACGGCCACTTCTCCCCTCGTTCAGTGTCGTTTTATATCCCCCCCGTCTCTCGTGTTCCCAGTGAATGTTGACTTGAACTTCAAAATAGTACTTGGCCTTTTGTAGCATCTTATCCTAGCTATCTTTGTTGTAAACAGGAAATAAGTAAACCGAGCCATTGTGATTGGCACTAGGTTCTATAAACATCCTCACTGTAACAACAGTGATATATTGTTTCACTTTCTTATGAATAATGTGCTTATTGTCTGTTGCTTTGGATAAAAGCGTCTTCTAGATACCCTAAATGTAAATGTAAGTCTGTGGACCAAGGACACTAATGTTATTTACCTCTTGCATCGTATATGTGATTAATTGTGTTGGTGGGGGGGGGGGAGGCTAGTGAGGTGGCATCCTTGAGCGATATTCCCTAACCCCTACCTGATCATCAATGACATTCACTGTAGGACACTTTGGGGGAAAGTCGTTTGGAAATGATTAAAGTGGCAATCTGGAAGATTTCCCCTTTTTGTTCCTTTTGGCACCTTTTGGCACCACCTGTGGGTCTCTCGCGGCTGGCTGGGAAACTAGCGCTGGGTGATGAAAGTCACGGCACTAAGTGAGGCCCGCTTGGTGGTTCGGATGCGTGGCTGGGGAAGGGGCCATCAACACCCAGTTTGAAACATTCCTAATACTGCAAACGCCAGGGCTTTGATGAGTGGCCCCCAGGCTCAATCTCCGATGGGTGCATTCCTTGACAGATGGTGACTTCATTTACGTTTATTTAGATGAAAATCTCTGGAAATCGTAGGGGTTGCCACGTAAACTAGTTGTAAAAGTGCATCTTTAATGATGACATACTGGAATCTATCCAGAGTTTATTTTTTTCATTTTATAAATCATAAATCGCTTGTTGCAAGGTGTTTCTGCTCGCGTCAGATATGACATCACATAACCTCCCCTCCGGATCTCAGACTAGCCCTGGACTCTAAAGTATTCATACATCTGCTCGGCGTCTCAATCACCTTGAATGAATACGTCCTCACTGATTCACTGAAAACGTCTTCTCACATCCCTCTGACTGCCATGCTGAGAAAATCAATATATTCATGCTCAAGGTGTTGGCGCTTTCCGTTGTGTTCTGCCTCTTGTTCCTCAGTGGCGTATGTGTTAATCCTCAGTTTGTAAAACACGCAGGCCACACACATTTTAAATAAACCCCCAGATTCCTTCTTTCCAAACTGCCAACAAACACTTTGCCGGCATAGAAAACTCTGGCCAATGCCAATTCTTCCCATTACAAACATCTGTCATGCGGCGGTAATCATATTTACTTGTGCTTGTTTATATTTAAAACCATGGAAAGCTCAATTGGTTTTGAGCAGAAATAGAGAAAGAATGAGGCCAGTAATCCAGAAGGGGGGAGAATAAATGAGGCGGCTGTCCAGATCCTCACGGTACTGTTAACGACTGGCAATTATTCATGAAACAAACTCCCAAATTAGTGTTTATCCGCTAATGTGTGTCATGACTATCAGGTCCAATAATGGCATGCAGCGTTTGCCGCTTGTTCTTTTGATGTCCCTGTCTGTGTGTCTGTGTGCGTGTATCTGTGTGTCTGTCTGTTTGTCCCTGTTTGTGTGTCTTTCTATGTGTCTGCCTGCCTGTGTATCTGCCTGTCTGTCTCCGTTTGCATGTCTTTGTCTCCCTGGCCTCTGCCTGTATTTCTGTCTGTGTGTCTTTCTGTGTGCTTCCATCTGTGCGGAAGTCATGCACGCATACATACATTCATTCATCCTTTCCCTCTCGCTTATCCTTGCCCGTCCTCTCCCCCCCACCCCCCCCACCTCCCCTCTCTTCTCCATCTTTCTTTCTCCATCTTCTCTCTGGAGCTCTGATTTGGACCTATTAGTGAGTCTGAGTCCTTGCAGTGTGTGCACTCCGTGGACCCTCACTTCATCAGCGTGCCGTTTGATTCGCGCTGCGCCGGCTGAACAGAAGAAATAACTGATCCGGCTGATCAGAGTGGAAACTAGTTCTCATTGTGTCGGGCTTCTCATTCGTTTATCTTGGATTCATTATCAGCTCCATTTTGTCGGCGACTTTCATTTCTCTCGCTCTCTCCTTGGGGCAGGGTATATTTTACAACTCTTGCATTTATTTACCCCTCTCTCTCTTTCTCTCCCCCCTATCACTGTTCTGTCTCTTTCTCGCTCACTCTCTCTCTCTGTGTCTGTCTGTCTGTCGCTCTCGCTCTCGCTCTCGCTCTCTGTCTCACTCTTGCTCTCTCTCCCTCTTTCATTTGGTTCTCCTTGGTCTTTCTGCCATTATTTAGCCTTTTGTCTCTCCCCCCCAGACTTTCTTATTCCTCCATTTCTTATTCCTGTCGTCTCGTTTCTCTATCTCTGACATGATACCATCCTATCCTCCATTAAGGCCCTGCGACTCTCTCTCTCGCTCTCGCTCTCGCTCTCACTCTCGCTCTCTCCCCTCCCTCCCTTTATCTCTCTGCCTCTCTCTGTCTCCATGTCCTCTTAATTTCCTTGTCTTTGTGTCTCTTTGTCTTTGTCTCGCTGACACCATAACACACCATGGCGCGGTTATCTGCCACGTACAGGAGCCTGCCTTCAACTCACTGTGGTGCAGGCACAAAAAACAATGGGTTTGCTTTGTGTGTGTGTGTGTGTGTGAGGGAGCTAGGGAGGGAGGGCAGGGGTCTGTGTGCGTGCGTCTTGCAAAGTGTTTATGAAACGATCTCGCTCCTCTGTCGCTTCATCAAGGCCTCTTCGTCTCTCTCTTTGAGTCATGAGAAGCCCCGGTGGAATGCATAAAGAAGCAGACTTAAAAGCCTTTCATTGTATACCGGTTCAGCCCTGCCGTCCCCTAAGGCTCACTGCGTCACATTGAGATTCTGGGGATCGCTGTAGTGTCCGTGTTGTTCTCTTTTGTTGGTGACTGGCATTGTGTTTTACACTGCAGTCATGTAGATGCATGCCATGCACACACACGCACGCAGGCAAACACAGACACACGCCCACTGGCACACGCAAAATTCACATGCACACCAATGCACACAGGCGCACACACACACGCGCACACACACACACACACACACACACACACACACACACACACACACACACACACACACACACACACACACACACACACACACACACACACACACACACACACACACACACACACACACACACACACACACACACTCTTTCTCTCTCACACTCACACACACATACACACGTAATTATGTTTAATTCATGAGCTAATGTGGAAACGGAACCACACAATGGTCTGAAATTGCATTCCTCGAACATGCTCACTCAATATTTCTTCCTAAAGTCGGTACTTAAACAAGCATCTATTCCGCTTCATAACAATTTTAAGAGTTTCGACCTGTTGAAAGTGCTGAAGGATTCGGTGTGAGTCATGCTATCCCTAGCTCGGCCATACATCCTTTGAGGACACTGCTCATGCTCTGGCCTGTGTCCGTGTCTCCACATTCGGTGAGCAGTGTGACTCAGACGGAAAGCGGGCAGCCAGCCGGAGAGCGGAAAAGCCAAGGACTCCAGCATGAGACACGTGGCGCCCATATCTCCCCCGCTCGCTCCCTGAGGTGTCTGTGTTTTGCTGCCGCTGCTGATGTCGGTGCCAGGTTATGTTTTAGAGGTTGTGACAAAATGGTTGTCAGGAAGAGGCCGAGAGAGACCAGTCAAGGGGACCTTGCCAAGGTAGTGGGGAGGACCGGAGAGACCGACATAACTTCTACTGAGAAAGCTGACAAGTGTGTGCTAGTGTAGTGCTATGGTGTGTTGATTCAAGACGTGTAGTTCATGTATTAAATAAAACAGGAAAATGCAACCTACTGAAACATCTTTCATGGACATATACAGTATGATATCAAAAATGTATTCTTTCTGCAATTTAAGTATAATGACATTCCGGATTTGCTGTAGTGGTGGCAGTGATTCTGAGGACTGTAAATTCATTCTGCTTTGGCTATGGCACGCAAATCAAGAATATAATGATCATGATAATTCAGAGCAAGTTAAGGTTAAAGTAAAACGTCAGTGTTGAAGTCAGCTGCTTTGTCATATAATCAAAATGTTCAGATACGAGATAGACTGTTGATCTGATACAAAATAGATACCTGATCTAATCTTAAATACATTGCACTTTCTATAATGCTTTTTTAACTTTGCCTTTATTTTCGATATATTCTATAATTTTTTTAACATTGCCTATGTTTTATCTATTATTTTATTGTATGACAATGTTTATACAGAGTCTTTTGAGTCTGCCTCGTGTATGAAAAGTGCTATATAAATAAAGTTGGCTTGCCTTCCTTTGCCTTGCCTAAGTGCCTCGTATGAATGACAGTCAAGTAGCTAGTAAGCCACCAGAGTCAGCTATCACTTCTCTTTGGCCTCAAAACCCTCACTTTATAACGTTAACATCTGAGACAAGGTTGACATTCTCTGGTCGATCGGTGCAAGAGATCTGAACAATGCAACCTTCATTTGTAAAACAAGCAAACCCCAGGAATACTTCCAGCACTCCAGCAAATATTATCGATGTGTTGTGTGAAAGCACAGGGGGAAACAAATAAAAATCCTTACGCCCAGAACTAACAGTCACCGTCAACACGGCCATATGTGTCTCCAGATGTCGATAGTATTGAGGATTAATGCGGTGCTCAGGGCTGACTATCTGTGCTGCGTGCTACCGGGTATCAGATAAGGAGCATCTATCTTCCACCGGAGCCCCGGTGCCCATTCTTTAAAGTCACACTCGCTACCCACAAACAACAACTCCGGTGATGGATGGCTCAACAACGACCTGGCTGGATTCTGTCCTGGGCTTCAGCTCGACCAACAACCGATACCGCTTCACGGATGCGTCAACAAATGCTGTGGAGCGAATCGGAATCCGAACCGGATGCGTTCTGCGCAGAATCAAGTGCGCTTACTTTACCGCCTGGGGGGGGGGGGATGGATCAGTCTGCCAAATCACAACCCCAGTGGACCGTACCGACTGGTAGGCTGATCTGTCCATCATACATCTGGTTTGTTACGTCCGCGTCTGATGTAAACTATGTGTTCAATTAGGCAATGGCTTCAAAGTAAAAGTGTGTATGCATCGAATACTCAACGTAACACAGGGTCATTCTGGACGATGAAATTCTCGTGACAAGGCAAACATGAACAAAGTGATGAATTTTAAGTAAAGCATGATTTCTAAAGTATGATAGAAGAGGGGTATAAAAAGCATCAAAATAAAATATATAATAGCCAATAACTTGCTTGTAATGGCTTCCAATTCCTAATCAACATCACACCTGTTGGCAAAGGGTGAGGGCCCTTTAAAACACACGCATGCACCGTTCTATAAACGATCCCCCTGACGCTATCCAGGGAGCCGCGTCCACCAACTGCTGATTGGACCCTAGCGCCCGTTGCTCTGTCGCTATCCATGGTCCTGAAACAGTAGCTCTTACTGCTATGTCACTGTCCATGGTCCTGAAACAGTATCTCTTAATGCTATGTCGCTGTCCATGGTCCTGAAACAGTAGCTCTTGCTGCTATGTCACTGTCCATGGTCCTGAAACAGTAGCTCTTACTGCTATGTCTCTGTGTCCATGGTTCTGAAACCCAAACTCGGACCTGCTATGTCGCTATCTACGGTTCTGAAACCCTAGTGCCCGTTTATATGTCGCTATCCATGGTTCTGAACCCCGAAATAAGACTTCTCTGTCGCTATCCATGGTCCTGAAAACTCATCACCCATTGCTATGTTGCTATCCATGGTCCTGAAAACCCATCACCCATTGCTGTGTTGCTATCCATGGTTCTGAAACCTCATAACCCATTGCTATGTTGCTGTCCATGGTTCTGAAACCCTAGATCTTTCCTCTTTGTCGCTGTCCATGGTTCTGAAACCGTAGATCTAACTACTTTGTCGCTGTCTGTGTTCGTCTAAATCTTGTTTGTCTCCTTCTCTGCACTCCTGCTGCTGACCTTAACCTTTGTCACCAGCTGGTGTGAGTAGAGGCTTTAGAAGAGCTTAATACCCTCGGCTCTTCTGGGGTATTAACATGTCAACATCTGTTTTTTTTGTAAAGTGTTGACACTGTATGTGTTCAGTAGTAACTACAAAGTAGTATTTGTTCATTGCGAACGGTGGTGAAAGCTTTTGAATCAAAAACATGTGATTTTTTTAGATACTTTCTTTAACCATTCAACTATTTTGCAATGTTTTCTATCTTTTTGTGGCCTTTTTAATCAAATAAGAGTGTTATTCAGAATGAAGAAAGCCCAAAACCCAGTTATTTCATTTGAATTGAAATACTAATGTGCTTTTCTTGTCCATCTCTCTCTCTCTCCTGTTTCCTCTCTCTCTCTCTCTCTCTCTCTTCTAGTGGTGCTGCTGAATTCTAAAGAGACTCAAGCAGAACTTGGCTGGACATCGTACCCCCCAAATGGAGTGAGTCTGCACTGTGTGTGTGTTTGTGTGTGCGTATGTAAGTGCATTTGTGTGTCTTCTATTTTCTCATCCATCACTTCTATTCTGTATTCCTTTCTCGCTTATTTTTCTTTCTCTCTTTCTCTCTCACGCTGGTACTCTGCCCCATCCGTCTATCTTACTTTCTGTCTGCCTGCCTGTTTGTCCGTCTGTCTGTGTCTCCCTCAGAACCATTTTCACCGTCCAGAACTCATTATGTCTATTAATCCATTAATCGATGAGTCTTTGCCTGGACAAGTCCCTTCCTCCATACCTCCAGACCCACTGACCTACTGCCATGGATAATGTCCCCTCTTCCTACCTTGCTCTCTCTCCCCCCTTCCTCCCCCCCCCCCCCATCAATCGATGCAAGCTCATAAAGCATGCACCGCCCGGTTATGAGGGTGCAATAAATGCCAGATGTCAGGGAACCCCCTTTTTAGAGAATGATTTTATGCCTGGGCACTTGTTTCGCATAACGCTCTTGCGCGCACACACACACACACACACACACACACACACACACACACACACACACACACACACACACACACACACACACACACACACACACTTACACAGACGCACTGTTAGAGTGAGTGTGTGTTATGTTGCATAATTCCACACAAACGCAATGTATCTGTACACGTGTACATTCGGGTGCACTGACACGCACTGACACACACACAGACGTACACGCACGCTGCTTCATGTAGCAGTAGGAATGTTTTGGGTCACGTGCAGGGCTGTAAACTGGGGATTTATGGACTCGTTGGGATCCAAGCCCTGCACAGCCCAGTAAGGCCGGCTTAGAGAAATGCCTGCAAGGCCCACTCCCACTCAGACGCCCTGACACAACGCCGCTGTTCATCAGTACAACAGAACCGATCCACGCCGTCTCTCTCGGCCTCTGTCTCTCTCTTTCTCTCTCACTCTTTGACCCTCTCGCTCTGTCTCCCTGTCTCTCTGTCTCAGTGTGTCTCTCATCTCTGTCTTTCTTTCTCTCTTTTTGCCTCTCTCTGTCTCTGTCTGTCTGTCTGTCTCTCTTGTTCATACACTTTATCAATGACCTTTGACAGTAACTGTTTGGTTGAGTAAAAAGTGAAGGAAGTAAATCTGAAAAGAAGGCAAAACGCACCATAAATTCCCTTCAATTAAAATGAATGAAAATATGTATTCACTAACATCCTCATAATATTCTTTGTGTTGTTAATGAATGATGCTTCAGAGTTTTGGCGTTAAATGTAAAACAAGCTCACCAAACTTAATTCAATCAATGTATTCAATGAGTCAGACATGAGTAATCACTCTTATCTCTAGGTGTTTTCTTTCCTCTCACTTCTCCCGTCTCTAAACACATTTCATTGGCAGACCGACTAATCGAGAGAAGATTTATGATTATTACGGATGATTTGATGTTTTATTTTACTTTAGATTGATAAAGATAAAATCCTGTTGTTAGAACATGAAATAATCTTTTCATCCCTTAACAGCATATGCCACATTCCTATAACAACATAGATTTCAAATCAATCAACTATATCAATACGGGTTAATGTTCGGAAAGTTACCATAAAGCGAGCGATGGCATAATATTTTCCTTCTGAGCTTTGGTCAGCAGATTTCAACAGATCCATCGATTCCCGATAGTCAAATTAAAATCCCACTCTTACTCCCTCAGTCGGCCTGGATCAATAACCCCAGAGACTCTGTTTTTACAACTCATCAGCAAAGCGCCCTGATCGATACCACCATTTAGGGGATCAATACTTTATGCCACCTAGATTGAAGGCTTTTTAAAGAGCAGTGTTGACTATTTGTGTCCAGCCTGTGAAATGTTGTTGGTCTTTCTATGTCTGGCACGTAGTCCACTTCAGGTCTATCTCTCTGCCATCAGGCAGATCAACAATGAAAAAAACATTTAACTTTAACTTTAAAACTGCCTTTTCAAGACCTGTTCTGGAGCAGACAAGATGGACTCACTTACAAAACATCTTGCAAACGAATCCCTCTAAAACTGCAAAGTTGGCGCCAAGATAAAGAAAGACAAGTTTACCTATAGATAATTTAAACCCCCTAAAACCAACATTAAAAAACCTCATTAAGAAGCACTAGTTCAGGGCAGTTTAGTGTTGGGCAGGATAGTGTACTGGTCGGGATTCGTTTTGGCGAATCCCAAAATGAGGGGGTTCTGGGTTTGAGTCCCGATGTTTGCTATCTCCCTGCCGGCATTCTAGCGCAAGACACACAACCCGTCAATGACGTGTACCTGCATCGTTTTTACTGAACAACAATGAACGACATCATCTGCTGAATTATTCAATAGTACTTGCCAGTAGTATGTCATGCCTCGTCCCGTATAGGCAAGTGCAGGCACAACAGCAGTGCGTTACTGTTAAGGCAAGAGTAGGCGTGAGAGCAGAGGCCATGCTGAAGGCATAAGGACAGCTGGTACAGCCAGTCACTCTCTCTGTGACGCTGTGGGTGAGCCCTGGTGCCATTCTTCCTCCAGAATAGATCTGAAGCATGCTTCATAGCACACTATATACACAGCAAAGCGCTAATAGCATACTATATACCTGGCACTCTCTGTTGAACTGGCCTTTCAGTCTGTCTAACCCCCTCCTGGGTTTTTAGCAACTTTACCTTTTTTCCCTCTTCTCCTTTTCATCTGCCACTCTTCCCGTCACGCCAGTCGTCCCACTATTGTGCCTCATAATGCCCCGTGTCACTTCCTCTTCCTCGCTTTTACGGCCCCTTTTAAATCCCGCGAGTTTCCACTCACACCCTTCATCTCAAAATCGATGCCCATGTGTGTTGACTCTTCGTCTCCGCACATATTACTCTCCTCTTCATCTCTAGTCTACCCCTGACCTTCTGCTCCCCAGAGTCCTCCTCTCCTTCCACGTCATAACCCTGCTTTCATCCTCCAACTTCAACTCAACTCCTCTTCAACTATTCTTTATTTTCTTTCCCTCCCTCAATCCCACTCTGCCCCTCTTCATTCTCTGTCCTCTTAAGTAATACCTTGACTTGAATAATCTGACCCGCCGTCTGCTTTCCTTGCCCCTCCTTGCAATGACTAAAATGTCTCCCTGTCTCTTTCTTTGTCTGTCTGTCTGTCTGTCTGTCTGTCTGTCTGTCTGTCTGTCTGTCTGTCTGTCTCTCTCTGTCTCTCTCTGTCTCTCTCTCTCTCTCCCCTCTCTCTCTCTCTCTCTCCCCTCTCTCTCTCTCTCTCTATCCCCTCTCCCCCCCTCCTCCCCCGCCTCACAGTGGGAGGAAATCAGCGGGGTGGACGAGCGCTACAAGCCCATCCGCACCTACCAGGTGTGCAACGTGATGGAGCCGGTGCAGCAGAACAACTGGCTGCAGACGGGCTGGGTGCAGCGTCGCGGCGGCCAGCGCATCTTCGTGGAGCTGCAGTTCACGCTGCGCGACTGCAACAGCATACCCGGCGTGGCGGGCACCTGCAAGGAGACCTTCAACCTGCTGTACGTGGAGGCGGAGCGCGACCTGGGCGGCGTGACGCGCGAGGACCGCTACACCAAGGTGGACACCATCGCGGCCGACGAGAGCTTCACCCAGGGGGACCTGGGCGAGCGCAAGATGAAGCTCAACACGGAGGTGCGGGAGATCGGCCACCTGAACCGCAAGGGCTTCCACCTGGCCTTCCAGGACGTGGGTGCCTGCGTGGCCCTGGTGGCCGTGCGCGTGTACTACAAGCGCTGCCTGGCCACGGTGCAGAACCTGGCCGTGTTCCCCGACACGGTGGCGGAGGCGGCGTTCGCCACGCTGGTGGAGGTGCGCGGCGCCTGCGTCAACAGCTCGGAGGTGGACTCGGACAGCCCTCCCAGGATGCACTGCAGCGCCGAGGGGGAGTGGCTGGTGCCCATCGGGAAGTGCAGCTGCAGCGCCGGCTACGAGGAGGGCCACAGCAGCTGTGAAGGTAGGAATGGGGGAGGGAGGGGGGGAGGGAGGGGGCGAGGGAGGGAGGGAGGGATGGAATGTATGATGATGGTTAATTGTAGCAGCTACGACAGTAGGAGGATGGCACGATGACGGGTGGGAGGGAGGGAGGGAGGGAGGGAGGGGGGGAGGGAGGGATGGCAGCTGGGGAGATGTGTGATGATGGTTAATGGTTGCAGCTACGATGGTAGGAGAAATGTGGGAGGGAGGGTGGAATGGTGGGAGAGAGGGAGAGAGGGAGGGATGTCGGGAGGGAGGGAGGGAGGGTAGATGGGTATATGGACAGAGTGTGTAATGATGGCAAAGGATGTGTGTGTAATGATACCATGAAGGTAGGAAGATGGAGTAATGGATGTATGGTGAGATGAGTGGAGAGAGAGAGGGATGGAGAGAGAGAGGGATGGAAAGAGCGAGGGATGGAGAGAAGAACAACGACAAAAAACACTATTTTTTTTTACGAAAAAGTAAAGACTTTCGGACGAAAAACAAGCTTTCTCAGCCCTGAAATACAAAAGCCGATATATATTTCCTCCTAGTGTATGGCTTGGGTTGCAACCATTGCATGCTAAACAATTCCGTCCTTTGTGTTGCTAGGTTTCAGCATTTTAAGTATAGAAAAGCCCTGCTTCTACAAACCCAAGGTCCTTTCTCCCGGCTGTCAGGAAGCCAGCCAAACTAAAAGAACCTTTCAACGCGTTTGTTTGCATCTCACCTCAAACAACACTAACTGGGAAGTCATTCTATGGCCAGACTTTCCCTGTCTTTACATCATTAGAAACTGTATTTTTCCACCCTGAAGGGGAAAGCCTCGACTGTTTCCTCTCCTGATATATGGCCCGACACTGCTTACAGACGTCTCCGGACTTGTTAAACCCAAGCTCCTTTTATTTGAATGGATTTTTGTCACAATTACATTCTCCAAGGGGGGTTTTTTATGTTTTGGTTGTTTTTCGTCTTTTGTCTTTTGAGGCGGGCGAGTCCTCTGGGCGCATTACTTACCGGCGCTAAACATCAGAGCCGCGTCGCTTGTCTTCCGGGGTCTCCGCGCACACTGAAGGCGACACACTGTGCTCTAACAAGACAGACACCAGACGCATCTTCTGCCGGTCCGCTTTAATGTCGGCTCGCTCACGTCTCTTCAAGTGCACAACAGAAGGAAACTCGAGGGTGCAGATGCGTTGTATTTATTTAAAAGTGGGGGGTGGTATTAACCTAGCCGTGCTCATCCCATTTTGTTTCTCCCCGTGCGGTTTCGCCCCCGACGCAGACTGTTAAACCCACGGTTTGGTGGACATGTCCGTTTGTGTTCACTTCTTACGGTACTTAAAGCAAGCAAGTTTGTGTGTGTTTGTGTGCGTGCCGGTGTGTGTGTTCCTGTGTGTGTCTGTGCGTGTTT
>NC_082403.1:3857380-3859880 GCF_031168955.1 Gadus macrocephalus
TTTTCCTTGGGTGCACTGGTGCGCCTACATTTTAAATTTGGGTGCACCAGCACGTATTTATGGTGCACCCAAGTTTTGAGTTGTTGCGGGGGGGGGGGGGGGTACGTCGATATTTACGCCATTGATTAATAATATTTTGACCATTAAATAAATGCCTTAAATAAATGCAGAATCTGTATCTCTCATAAAGAATATCGTCAGACAATGCCAAGGGATCGGTTCTGTCCCGAAAAACCCTCTGTCTCCGGAGAGACGCCTGTACGGTAGGTGCGCCGAGGTCCATGGGAACATCCACAAATGGTGACGCCATTATCGGAGGAGGGGCTAGGAAGCTGCGCACGCCGATATAAGTAGCCGATCTCCGGGTAGACTCGCTGAAAAGCTGCTCCCGACCAGGTTTGGTTGCGAGCGTAAGTCACCATGGTGATGCAGCGACGCTTAAAGAGATCGACTTTCATGGTACAGCTAACCCAGGCTTTCAGCTCAACATACCTCGCTAACCCTCTAATCGAGCTTCGTAGTACAGGCCCCTGGATTGGGCTTCGCTGGTTTGTTTACCGGCGTTGCTATTGTTACCGGTTTTGCGTGTTCCAACGGATTATTCGGTATCTAATAAATCGCTGTCTAATCCATACTTCATTCAATGCCTCTTCCGTGGTCATTACAATATTATGAATAGACTGCTCTGTAAAAATAAATAATAATAATAATTATACCAGATACATTTTCAGTCGCACCGGTGCGCCCAAATAAAATATTTGGTCGCACTACCCCGAATTCTAGGCGCATGTGCGCCCAAATTAGGCGCACTCTGGAGCCCTGGGCCATATGTCACGTGTCTGCTCTCGTCCTCCTCGCGTCTCTGATATGTTTCCCTCCGACTTTGACCGACTTTGTCGTGACAGAAGATCTCTTGTTCAGCAGCCCTCCATAGCTCACCTCCCCCCCCCAGCCCCCCACCCCCCCCCCCCCCCCCCCTACACACACACACTAACAAACACACACACGTACACACACAAGCACCCCCTGCCTCTCTGTCTGTCTCTCTCGCTGTTGCTTTCTCTCTCACACGTTTTACTTTAGTCACTTTATCAGCCCGCACTGGCAAAGTGCCCGATGTGCCCATCTGCGCTTTCTCTCCTCTCTCCTTTGTCACGCTCTCTCTTCTTCCCCCAACTCTCTCTGTCTGTGTCTCTCTTTCTGTCTCTCTCTCTCTCTCTCTCTCTCTCTCTCTCTGTCTCTCTCTCTCTCTCTCTCTCTCTCTCTCTCTCTCTCTCTCTCTCTCTCTCTCTCCCCCCCCTTAGTATTCCTCCTGGTATAGGAATGCTTTAACACCTCAACAGACTCCCACGCGGAAACGAAGGAAAACCTATAAAAGGGCATTTTCACGCGAGGTGGAAGGAACGGGATAATTGGGGCTGAAGTGACGCGTGGCGACGGAGGGTGTGGCGCATGGCTTCCTGCACACGGCGCCGTGCATATATATTTATAGATATATGGACCGAGTAACACACAGGAGCACAAGGTTGCAGAAAAGGACTGTCAGGGGCTGGTTGAGTAATCGTCGCTCGCTCGCCGCTCGCCGGGTGTGGGGGCGGGGCCTGGTGGAGGCGGGGTGGGCGGAGCCACGCTGGAGGAGTCTGTTAGCGGGGCACCACAAAGGGTGGAGTACAACGCACTGCGGGGAAACGGGTGGGGGGGGGGGGGGGGGGGGGGGGGGGGGGGTGGTGTTTTTGCTGGGTGGGTGAGGGGGGAGTGAAGGGGGGAAGGATGTGGGTGGGAGAGGGAGTGTACTAAACGGGAGAGAAGAGGGGTAGGGGGAGAGTAAAGGGTGAGGAGTGGGAGTGGGAGGGGGGGGAGTAAATGGGTGAGGAGAGGTTAGGGGGGGATGGGTAAGTTATGAGGACTGGGAAGAGGTGAGGCGGAAGTGGGTATGGGGAGAGCAAAGGGTGAGGAGTGGGTAAGGGGAGAGCAAAGGGTGAGGAGAGGGTAAGGGGGGAGGGGGAGGGAGAGTAAAGGGTTAGGTGAGGGTAGGGAGAAGGAGGTTGGAGAGAATAAAGGAGAGGAGACGGGCAGTAGGAGGGGGGGGGGGGGGTAAGGAGTACAGGATGTGAGTCACGATCTCCGGGGATTGGAGTCGAAAAAGTTAGATGAAGCAAAAAAAGGTTCAGTGTGACTGTTGGTCACTTTGAAGGGAAACATGAGAGCTGTGGGAGGGTTTATCAGGGGAGAGGGAGGCGGGAGGCGGATATGTGAAAACACGGCCGTGTCACGTAGCGCCACTTCCATTACTGCGTGACAGTCTCTGAGCGGGACCCAGCTGCCCACCTGCTCCTCGAGGACCGGCTTCTGTTGCCACTTTCGCTTCGGTTAGAACGCATCTCCGCGAGGGACGGTCTCTCTCTCTCTCTCTCTGTCTCTCTGTCTCTCTGTCTCTCTGTCTCTCTCTCTCTCTCTCTCTCTCTCTCTGTCTCTCTGTCTCTCTGTCTCTCTGTCTCTC
>NC_082403.1:3862380-3864880 GCF_031168955.1 Gadus macrocephalus
CGCGCGTCAATGTCCTTCCTCTATTTTCTCTAATTTAATTGAGCCGATTTTGATTACCCAGAGCGACTTGCAATGAACGTCAGGAGATTGTTTCATGCCCCCTGCTAAAGGATGCCTACAGGTACACTCTGTACCCCGGGGATCGAACCCAGTACCCTTTGGCAGGGCTTCTCAGTCGTCATCACAGAGATTGTCCACTCTAACCAGGTCTTCACACATGCACACACGCAACACAAGAAACACCAGCAACCAAAGCCTTAGATGGGGAGTCCTTATCCACCTCCATCCCCCAGTGTGTCCATGGCCCTCCCCTCCCCCCAGACAGAGCTCTCCTGTAGGGGGAGGACGTGGTCCCACACAGGCCCCCCGTCTGTGCAGTGGAGCTGGGAACAGGCCCTGTCTGTCTCCACGCATTGCTAACTCAGACACGGACCTACATGGCTGTACAGGGTGCTGGCGCCGCTCACGTGCGCTCACGTGCACACCCCTGTAGCCCACGCGAGCTGTGAGGTGTCGACACACCTCAGAGTAAATCATAGCTTCTCACAGGATGCTTAAGAGCCACCTGGCGTCACCGCCCACACACTCATTGTTGTCTTTGCAATGCATTTGTGGGTTTTTGTGTTTGCATGGGGATATTGCTTAGTATGGGTCTGAGTGTGTCTGTTTTTTGTCGAGTGTGTGTGTGTGTGTGTGTCTTTTTATTGTTTGTGTTTTTGTCTGTGTGTCTTTTTACTGTTGTGTGTGTGTCTTTATATTTCCTTTTCGGTCTGTATATAAAGTGTATGTGTGTATCCGTGCGTGTGTTGTTTAGTGCGTTTACAAGTGATTCTCAATCTGTTTGTGTGTATGTGTGTGTGTGTGTGTGTGTGTGTGTGTGGGTGTGGGTGTCCCCAGATCAGTGCTGGCCCTAGAACAGTTGATGGGTTTGTGTGTGGATCACAGCAGAGAAGGATATAAAGGGACACAGAGATGTACTGGACATGCCCCCACCCTCACTGGCTCACAATGTCCAGGAACACACTCCGAGATCAACCACCACACCCAGCAGCGTGTGTGTGTGTGTGTGTGTGTGTGTGTGTGTGTGTGTGTGTGTGTGTGTGTGTGTGTGTGTGTGTGTGTGTGTGTGTGTGTGTGTGTGTGTGTGTGTGTGTGTGTGTGTGTGTGTGTGGTGTGTGTGTGTGTGGATCTGTTTCATTATGTGTGAGGCATGAAATGCTTTATTTGTGTGTGTGTGTC
Source organism: Gadus macrocephalus (assembly GCF_031168955.1). NCBI lineage: Eukaryota > Metazoa > Chordata > Actinopteri > Gadiformes > Gadidae > Gadus > Gadus macrocephalus. The sequence goes on from NC_082403.1 coordinate 3,863,620, forward strand.
TGATAATCTGATGTGTGTGTGTCTGTGGCTCTGTGTGTGATGAACAGACACGCGTGTGTCTGTGGCTGTGTGTGCGTTTGTGTGTGTCTGATCACCGGATGCTTGTGTGTCTTTGGCTGTGTGTCTGTGTGTGTGGCTGCGTACATATCTGTGCTCGCGAGAAGTATTGATGTTTCATTGAGATCCCGTGTGTATTTGATGCATTCCATTATGATTGGTCGAAGGGGCTCGTCCATTTAACCGAAAATACAATATAAAGTAAATAGCTATAAAAATTACATGAAGTAAGTAAAGATAAGTAAGAAAAATGTATACAAGTTTGGAAAAATAAACAACATGGGAGGTAAAGTGGGATTGCTGCATAAAACCGACCTCTAGGTACTCACAGAACGCTAGATGGGTAGTGTTAAGTAAGGAGCCACAGATGTGGGACCCGAGGGGAGGAGGATGAAGGGAGTGAGGGGGGAGGAGGGGAGGAAGGAGGGGAAGGAGGGAAATGAGTGAAATGCTCCCCCCCCTGCTTTGAGGGAAGGTCAATGTTAGCAGGAAGCTGTGGACCCCCGCTGTCACTCACACTGAGCCAGGGGCCACACACACACACACACCCACACACGCACATGAACACTGTCAACACATGCGCAGACACGTATACACACACATCCGCCCACACAGACCCCCCCCACACACACACAGACACATGCGCCCCACACAAATGCATGTATGCACGCACAAACACACATGCCCATAATTAAACACACACACACACACGCACGCACACGCGCACACGCACCCACGCACACACAAACAAATGAACAAACAACAAATAAACAAATAAAAGCATGCTCAATAAATGCATTCAAACACTAACTCACTCACTCACTCACTCACTCACTCACTCACTCACTCACTCACTCACACAACTGCAGTCGAATAAGTGACAAACACACACACACCACGCACACACGTGCACGCACACATATGCAGGTGGGTTTCCAGACAGACTGCTGTGATATAGCGCAGGCTCGGACAGGGAGGCAGAGTCTTATGGGCTGGCTGTTAGAGGGTTGACAGATAGAAGGCCCCGCCGACCTTTATTGGGTTTGTCCAGATGAGATGTACAACGGTGTTCAGAAACCTCCGTGTTCTCAACATGACTCACTGGACCTCTGCTGAACCAGCCTCCTCTTCAGTATATACGGGTATTTTAACGCGTATCAAACCTCTTTATTCGTGTCTGTATCCATGTTCTGTACGACTATAT
>NC_082403.1:3877895-3890485 GCF_031168955.1 Gadus macrocephalus
ACAAATAATCGAAAAGATCACTTGGATTGAGCACATGGAATACAAACGTGCAGAAGATAGCCTTTGACAAAACCAAAGAAAACCAGGATTAGTTTGGTCCTTTTGTTTAGACTCTTACCCCCACGCTGATTGAGCGTTTGGCTCTTTAATCAAAACCAAGCCGGAGGTTGATTTCACTTCTCTCCACTGCCGTTATTACTTTTACCTCTTGTTATTGTTTTAATGTGTAGGAACCTCCGCGGGCTGGACGACTTCCAGCGCGCCAAATTAGCTAAATGTTATGAGAAACTAAAAGAATAGAGAATAAAGAGAATAAAATAAACAACGTTTGAAGTACGATAAACGACGGAGTCCCTCACACTGACCCATTACCGGTCGTTCTCAGATGTTAATACATGTGTCGCTCATTCTGGGTGAGAGCGGCAGAGAGCAAGGTCGAAAATATAAACTGAAAGTACATTCTCAGCTCCAATTTGCACTCCATATGACCTCACACCTCCAACTCTTCCTCCATCTCCACACCCGCACATCTCAACCTCCACCCCCCGCCCTCCACCTCCCCTTCTACCTCCACCCTCCAGCCCCACCCCCACCACCCCCCCACGCACACCTCTTCCAGCCGCTCTGATCTCCCGAACACTCCTGCTTGTTAAATCTCAACAAACACCAATTTCAATCGAGCGTGTTTGCCGTGTTAATATTCAACTCATTAAGACAAATGCAGATTTTGTATTTGTATATTTTAACAACACTTGCTAATGAGCTTTCCCAGAGGAAAGCGATCGTATCCGGGAATGGAACACCACTTTGTCGAACAAGCCAAAGTGTTTCATTTCAGAACATAAGAAGGTGTGCGTTGTGTGTGTGTGTGTGTTTGTGTTTGTGTGTCTATGTAACGCAATTCCGACAGCCTCCATCGTGTCAGTTGCGGTTGTGTGTGTGTGTGTGTGTGTGTGTGTGTGTGGTGTGTGTGTGTGTGTGTGTGTGTGGTGTGTGTGAATGTGTGTGTGTGTGTGTCAGTTGCGGTTGTTCATAGCAGATGAGACGAGGCGGGACTGAGCTCTCTGTTAAGACGTAAACTGTCGGCAGAAACACTGGAGGAAGGAAGAGTGCTAATTGGTGTTCTCACCTGAAGGCAAAATATACCGCCAGACAGGAGTTGCACACACGCATGAACGCAAAGACGTGTGTGTGTGTGGTGTGTGTGTGTGTGTGTGGTGTGTGTGTGTGTGTGGTGTGTGTGTGTGTGTGTGTGTGTGTGTGTGTGTGTGTGTGTGTGTGTGTGTGTGTGTGTGTGTGTGTGTGTGTGTGTGTGTGTGTACAAACACTTGCACGAGCTGCACTGAACTCCCAACCTAATTTATCTCAAAACAGAAACAGCGCTCATGATATGACACGATACATGTGTCATCTCCGTAGCAAGCACGGCATGTATGAGCGGCTAGAACACACACAGGCACACACACACACACACAAAGACACACACACACACAAACCTTCCTCGGGCAGGGATGTCAGGCGTCTCATCTTAACCTTACACGCGGCCAATTTGCAATTTGTCACAAAACACGATTAGCTCTCGGCAGACTCGGTGGAAACACTGCAGACAGTAACAAGAGGAGAGAGAGAGAGAGAGAGAGGAGAGAGAGAGAGAGACACACACACAGAGACACAAAGAGACACAGAGAGAGAGACTGTACGACAAAATGGGAGAGAGAGAGACAGAGAGAGAAAGAGAGAGATAGACTGTAAGACAGAATAGGAGAGAGAGGGAGAGATTGGGAGGGAGACATAGAGAATCACTCTTTGGAAGACGTGATGAAACCGAGGAAAACAGAGCTGTTATCCGGTTCCGCAGGCGTCATGGCAACACTGGGTTCTCTGGGACGACGGTTCTGTCTGAGGATTAACAGGAAGCTGACAGGACGCCATGACAACACCGCCATGACATCACTGCAGGATATAGCCGGCTGTGGAGCGCACACACACACACACACACACACACACACACACACACACACGCACACACGCAAAAGTAACATAAATCGCTACTTAGGAAAACTCACAAATATAAATACACGCACACACACACACGTACATACATACAAACACAAACAAGGAACATAAATAGCTACTTAGGAAAACCCACAAAAATAAATATGCACGCACACACACACACACACACACACGCACACACACACACACACATACATACAAACACAAACAAGGAACATAAATAGCTACTTAGGAAAACTCACAAATATAAATACACACACACACACACACACGTCCATACATACAAACACAAACAAGGAACATAAATAGCTACTTAGGAAAACTCACAAAAATAAATACACACGCACACACACACACATACACGCACACACACACACACACACACGCACACACACACACACACACACACATACAAACACAAACAAGGAACATAAATAGCTACTTAGGAAAACTCACAAAAATAAATACACACACACACAGTGCTGCTGTACCCATGTCTGAACCCTAATAGGGACACAAGGGCCGGGTCTTTATGCTGTGACTCCATTGTGCCGCCCTCAGGCTAGTGCTGCTAGTATGCTGTTTATACGCGTAATTGTATGCATATGTCATGTGTGGGTGTGCATGTGTGTGACTGTGTGTGTATGTCCACGTGCATGCACGTGTGTTTGCGCATGCGTGCATGTATGTGTGTGTGTGTGTGTGTGTGTTCATGTGGCCGTGCATGTTTGCCTGTGTGTGTGTTTGTTTTTCCGCGGGTGTGTTCATGCAGGCGTGCGTGTTTGCTTGTGTGTGTTTGCGTGTGTTTGCGCGCGTGTGTGTTCATACGGGAGTGTGTGTGTGTGTGTGTGTGTGTGTATTCAACAGGTGCAGTGCCTTGGAGGAGCCCCCAGAGAGGCTGTCGGGGGGGGGGGGGGGGGCCGGAGCCCCACACACTAAATGCCCAGGACGGTGTGCTATCTCCTGGCTGCATCGGGCCCACACGGCGCCCGCAGCCTCTGGTTCCTTCTAAACCTGCTCCCCTGCTTCAAGGCAGAAAGCACAGCGCCGTGGAGTGGCTGAGGCTGTCGTCTGAAGGCGTCACGCCAGCCCTGCTGTTGTGGTTTGAGATGATTGGTTTCAAACGCAACATGAAACTGAGAATTCCTCCTCATTCCCCTCACATTCGCCTCATACATCTATTCACCGAAACCGTCTTTTAAAGCCTTTTTTTTGGAATTAAAGTCTCCTCTTCGTCTGCTTTGTTTTTTGCGAGCTGCTGTAGGTAAGATTCAAGAGCTATTATTCGAGTGTAATTGGTTAGAAATGGCACCGCCGTCCGTCAGCTGTTAGCGAGGGAAATGTGCTGTGAGAGTATCTGTTCCGGTCGGCCGCGCAGCCTGCCTCGGTATGAGACCATTCAGACTGTGGACCGCTCCCGAGTCGCCTGTCAATCACAGGTGCGTGAAATGCAACCCCTCTCAATAGCCTAGAAACTTAGAGAGGGAGGGAGGGAGGGAGGGAGGGAGGGAGGGAGGGAGGGAGAAGAGATGAGGGTGATTGTTTTGTGGTGGTTCAGTTTTGAAAATGTTGGCCTCTTCTGCTCTCCTCTGTGCTGTGTTTCTTGCAATGAACTCTTTCTTTCTTGGACTCTACCTAATGCATCTTTTAAATCATCTTGCATTGCTTCTTAATGATGTCCTTTCCATCTCCCTGCATGTCTAAATGGGATTTCTGCTGATGCCAGCCCAATGAATTGGCCGTTGTGTTGGAAGGGATGCAACATCAATAAAACGTGCCTTTGCCTAAACCTAACTTACCCCTTTTTCCCTCTGAAGCGCACTGTATTATTATTGATTGGTCAGTCGGTAATTCCGCTGGATCTAATTACGTTTGTTGCAAGTGCACGCATGTCTTAGCACAGTACAGCTCCATCCGTCTCCCCGGAAACACGGGGAATGTGCAACGCTGGTTGTTTTGTATAACAAGTTTTGTTAGGCGTACAAGTTTTCCAATTCCCCCTTCGCAGCTCTCAGGGGGAGGGACAAACAGAAAAGGGGGTTATGCTAAAGTTTTACAAACAACCTCTGTCGCGTTGCCACGATCCAAAGTTTGTGACATCAGTAAATACAAACACACGCCGAAAGACAGGAAGAGCAGAAGGCGGCAGATAGCTACCCGGGCCGGGCCTCTGGGACAGCGCAGCGCGCTATAGGGAGCAGTTGGGGAATGAATTCATCTCTTTCTCTGTGGGCTTGGCAGGCTTTTCTCCCCTCCGATCCTTTGCTGACTCTTTGGTGAACTCTCTCTGGTGCCCTTGCGATGTCTGGGCACAGAGCATGACTCTCCTCCTCTTCAAGAGAGGAGGAAGGGGAGGAGAGAGAGGAGGAGGGGAGGAGGAAGAAGAAGAAGAGAAGGGCTTAGAGAGAAAGGGAATTCAGATCCTCTTAGTTTTTCTTTTTCTTTAATACATTGCCATTTTTGTCCTTTTTGTCCTCTTTCTGAACTTCTTGGGCAAAGCTCAACTCTCTTCCACGTTCCCTGGCCTCATTCTCTCCCTCTCTCCCTCCTTCACCCTCATTTCTCTCCAACCTGCACTTTTCTTCACCTCAACCCTTATCTTTCTTTCTTTCCCCCTTTCTCTCCCTCTCTCTCTCTCTCCAACTTCTTTCTTCAAACAGGAAACAGGAAACAGGAAACACATCTCTGATTGCCGTGACGCAACGCAAGCCTCTTCGTCTGCAGGAGCAGCGCGTCTGTCCCCCCCCACTCCCTACAACACACTCAGGTTTTCCCGGTCCACACACCGAAAACCAAAGAACCAATCACTTTGGAGGTACATGGTAAATGGACTACATTTATATAGCACTTTTTCTAAGCATCGGCCACTCAAAGCACTTTACAATATTGCCTAACATTCACCCATTCGGGCACACATTCACACACCGACGGCGGTCTCAGCCACGCCAGATCGTCGGGAGCAGTTAGGGCGAGGCGTCTCGCTCAGGGACACCGCGACACCGCTAGGAGGAGCCGGGATCGAACTAGCAACCTTCCGGTTGCCAGCCAACCCACTCTTCCTCCTTAGCCACATGACGCCACAGACGACGTTGGAGGCCATTGTCCGTGTCCACGCAAAGACGTGAGCTTCCGTGGCGCAGCCTTAAATTCTGCCCGTCACGGCGGATCACCTCACGGCCGTCCCAGCTAACTCGCTAACAGCAAACAGGAAGTACGTCCAGACATAGTAAGTAAAGTAAGTAAGTCAAATTAATTTATAAGGCCCATTTAAAAACCGTTTTCACTGGCCAAAGTGCCGTACACGGTGCAAAGAGGCATATAAAAGAACACATACATAGACATAGATGAAAACATATAAAATAAACGACATATCACAAAAGGGGAGGAAAGGCCAGGGAGAAAAGGTGTGTTTTGAGCCTAGATTTTAAAATGGGGATGGAAGGAGCGTTTCTGACTGCAGGCGGCAGCTCGTTCCAAAGGCGGGGGGGGCAGCCACAGCAAAAGCCCTGCTGCCACCCCTCTGTTTCAACCTAGTGCGTGGAACGTGCAGGAGAGCCAAGCTACCTGATCTAAGGGACCTGGGTGCAGAGTGGTGGTGGATGAGCTCTGTGATGTAGGGCGGGGCCAGGCGGCCATTTAGGGCTTTAAAAACCATGAGTACGGTTTTAAAATGAATTCTGTGCTGGACGGGCAACCAGTGGAGGGAAGCTAGGATGGGGGTTATATGATCCCGCTTTCTGGATCCAGCCAGTAGCCACATCAACAGCCGCTTCCTCCCTGCAGCAAACTTAATTCCCGCCAAAGCTAGCTAGGTTCGACCTCCAGCCCTACTCCGTTGAACGAGACAAGCGGCGGCCATCGCGCGTCGCGCCGCCATTTGAAGCAGGGTTTTCATTGGCTCATTATCGGCTCGCACTTTCCCTCTACGCCCGTGTGTGCCCCCCCCCCACACTCTTGGAGAACGCCGGATCCCGGCCTTGATGTCTCAACGTCTCTGCGTTGCCGTCGATGCGATTAGCGTGGAGAATGCGCTCGGGGTATCAACCCCGCTGTCGTTCCCGGGGCTGGGTTAAAAAATAAAGAAGTACGTTTTTGTTGTTGAGCACTGGAGGGCCACTGGAGGCCCCTGGTATTAAGAGCACGGATGAATGTGTCTTTAAAAAAAAAAACTACTTTGTGCCGAGCGGCGAAGTGGGGACCCAATGATGGAAGGAGGGGACGATTGTTCTCAGCGGTATAGAACAGGGCGAGAGGGTTTCACTGGAAAATTAAGCGTTTCTAATGCCCGCTAAGCCCTTAAGCTGCTCATTTCTGCTGCCTTTGTTACCTTACTTTTGTACGTTATCTCCCTCTGACTTTCTCCCTCCCTCCCTCCCTCCCTCCCGTCCTCTCCCTCTCGTCTCCATTTCACTTTTTCTTTTCTAGTTTTCTGTTCTTCCTCCTCCTCCTCCTCCTCCTCCTTTCGTCTCCCCCACTGTTTTTTACTCAAATCCCTCTTTCTTGTTATGTGTTCTAAGATGGCTGCCCTCACGGGATATCACGGGTCATTATTTCATGGCTTGGCGGCTGTGGGTTTGAGGGGAGGACTGTGGGCACAGTGTGAAGCCAGGCAGTAGCGGGCGTGGTGCCAGCGACAGCTAACTTTTCTAAAAGACCAGCGACCCTTGTTATTGGAAACACCTCCTTCTCCCTTCAGCCCTCACAAACTTTCACAGAGACACACACAGACACACACACACGCGCACACAAACACACACCTCTTTGCACTGAATCCACACCACAGAAGTCTGAATGTTTCTTCTATTTTTTGGAGTAGGTCATTATTCTCAACCCAGAAGAAAAAGGCATCAAAGCCGGTTTGAAAACAGCGAGAAATTGGATCGAGTACAGAAAGGCAAGGACTACATTCAGATAAATCACACACCGAGTAGCCATGTAAAGGAGAAGCAAAGTGGTTTTATTAGATGACACCTTAAGGCACCACCACCAAGAGAGAGAGTAAGAGAGAGAGAGAGAGAGAGAGAGAGAGAGAGAGAGAGAGGTATAGGGATAAAGAGAGAGAGAAAGAGGTATAGCGATGAAGAAAGTGAGAGAGAGAGAGAGAGAGAGAGAGAGAGAGAGAGAGAGAGAGAGAGAGAGAGAGAGAGGGAGGCATGGCGATAAAGTGATAAAGTGACAAAGAGAGGGCAGTGTAGTGATAAAGAGAGGGAGCGAGGGAGAGAGAACGAGCAAGAGGTACAGAGAGAGAAAACGAAAGCGTGAGTTAGAGGTACAGAGAGAGAGATAGAGAGAGAGGGGGGGGGGGGGGGGGGGGGGCGAGAGGTACAGCTAGTGAGAGAACAAGTGAGGGAAAGCGAGAGAGAGATACAACAAGCAACACAAACACGTAGCTCCACAACCACCCGCTCCGTCACAGCACGGCTCCGTGATGAACGGTCACTATGGGAACCGTTAGCACCAAGGCTACATTAATTAACCATCAATAAACATTAGTTAATGCAGAATTAGCACAAGCAGACAGTTAATTAACGGGTAACTAATGCTCTCATCATTTTACCAACGGTGTTTGTGTTTACTAAGGGTGTTCAAGGGTGTTAATGAGCACATTAGTTACTAAGGTAATAACAAATTTCTCCTACGGGGGATTAATAAAGTTATATCGTATCGTATCGTAATGGTGTTCATTTTGACTAAGGAATTCTTTTTTTCACACGATTAAACATGGTTAGGTTAAGAAACCCAACCCAAACCCTAATCCTAATCCATATGCTAATGCTATACAATTATTCTTATTACTTTATAAACTCATTGGTCAGTTCATTAATTATTCGTCCTTATTGTAAAGTTCTACTATGTGGGTTATTCTGGTCTGTTAAGCCATCTCAGCATCGAGGCACTGCAGGGGTTCAGATGGTCGTTGAAGCTAGCGATGCTAGCTGCTACCTTAGCATGCCTCCACTATTAGACCTGTAGAGAGCAGTGTGTATTAGTATTAGTACTCTGTGGGGTGCAGTGTGTATTAGTATAAGCACTCAGTAGGGAGAATTGTGTATAAATATTAGTACCATGCATGTAGGGAGCTGTGTGTATGAGTACAGTGTATTCTCTGTAGGTAGTAGTGCATATAAATATATTTGGGAAACCAATCATAGTGACAGTATAGGTATATAAATATTCACTTTTCAAATCAACACCTCTCATGTCAAACCCCCACTGTAGCAGAGAGAGAGAGAGAGAGAGAGAGAGAGAGAGAGAGAGAGCGGAGAGAGGAAGAGAGAGAGAGAGAGAGCGAGAGCGAGAGAGAGAGAGAGAGAGAGAGAAAGAGAGAGAGAGAGGCAGGGAGAGAAAGAGATAGCGAGAGAGAGAAAGAGACAGAGAGAGCGATAGCGATAGAGGGAGGGAGAGAGGGAGAGAGAGATAAACGATGAACTGTGTCTGAACCCAGATAAACACCAGCCGCTGAGGCCAACAGGCATTTGGAATTACACCACCTCTGGGTTGGCACAGTGCAACCAGACACACACACACACTCACACACACATTTGAATTCTCTCCTTCAACTTCAATGACAAGTAAACTTGTTTCCTTTTGCATGGAGTGTTGTTAGACTTCTTCACAACAGTCCATACAAAAGTCATTGATCAGATCTGTGTGACAAACATCTGAAAGAATAGAGACACATGTCTCTCTAATTCCCCCCACCACCTCTGCTCTGACCTCTGCTATCACTCACTGCACACACACACACACACACACACACACACACACACACACACACACACACACACACAAATGTGACGGGTCAACAAACAAACAAGCCAAAGGCAAACGGACAAACAGAATCACATCACATGCAAATGTGGCATCATCCACTGCAGGACCTGGATAAGCAAGACGCACGCACTCACACACACACACACACACATATACACCCACACATAAATACACACCCACAAACACTCACGCACGCACACACACAAACATACACCCACATGCGCACGCATACACATTTACACACACACACAGATACATAAACCTCCACGCACGTACACACGCACACACACATACAGTACACACACCAACGCACGTACACCTCCATACAACCACACACACCCAAACACATGCACGGGCGCACACACATACATGCATACACCCACACACACATATGGACACACATACACACTGCTGTTATCATCCGTAGACTAAATGCCAAGTCGTCAAGCTAACCATGCAGAACCAACACTCCACACTGCCTGATAGACACACACACACACACAGTCACACACAGTCACACACAAGCCCCACTGAAGTACGCAGGTGCTGTCACATTGACAGACTCATTATCATAGACACAAAAACCCACGCATATAGTTGTTGCACACACAACCACACTCGCACAGACGCGCACCCACACACTGGCCAGATCCTTGTTAGAAATGGGAAATTGTGTTAAATTAGGTTTCATCAAATGTCACATATATTCCTCGTCTTGGAAGGGTACAATTGAATTGTTTTATTGTGCACAACATGCTGCTTTTGTGTTATTCACACGTTCAACAGAGCTAAATATTTCACTCGTTTTTCCACGCGAACGACACTCACGTCAATTTATTTTGACATTCACATCAACTTTACTTTCAGACAGAGATCTAAGGATTACATCGAGTTGGATTTTTATCCCACGTCAAAACCACAGCAAGCAAACCGACTGCAAACAGAACACGTGTTCAGCAGCGAGATGCATTGAGTCGTCTCGACATGTTACCACACGTCAGCATGACCGGGCTCTCCATTTGAAACTCTGGCCCTCGTTCCCCGGGGGCGAGGGCAACTCCAGGTGTGGGTGCCGCTGAAGTCCATCATGGAGCCGGAGATGAGGCGGGGCGGAAGGACGAGGGTCGAGGCCACAGGGTTAAATATTCACTCAATAACCGTTTCTCACCCACAGGACTGCTGAGGAGGGGGTTGTGTTGGAGGTGAATGAATGAACGCACAGATAACAGGGGGTTCTGTTTGAAGTGAATGGATGAATCTCACAGAATAGGGGTTTCTGTTCGAGGTGAATGGATGAATCTCACAGAACAGGGGGTTCTGTTGAAGTGAATGAATGAAGCCCAGTAAAAAAGGAGGTTATGTTCGAAGTGAATGAATGCACACAAAACAAGTGTTTTTTTTTACCAGTGTAGGATCCAACTGGTCTCTCTGGCTTCAGTCCAACATCTGTTTGCAATATCCTGGGTCAGAAACACGACCTCAGACTGCAGAGATGGGTGCAATGGTGGGGCAGACCGCTGTTATCCTTTAATACGATTGACAGATCGTTGCATTATAATCATGGAGATTTTAATCCATTGCAATATGCACGTTTTCATGCACAATCCAATGTGAAAGTCTAATTTCAAAGTTTCGTAGGCGTTCGTGACTTATTTGAGTCATTATTGTAGGAAGATATTTATTTTGTGTCATTTGATCAAGTTGTTTATTTGATTTTGGCGGATTATCAAACGCGTTGAAAATCTTCTCGTTCTGAAAATGAATGAATCTCTAATATCATTAATGGACAACGAATTAATATTGGAAAGCAGATACTTTCTGTTCGCTCAGATCATCACAGATGATTCACACTTTATTTTCACTCGATCTCTTTCTTATACTTCTCTTCGTCTCTCACTCTCTCTTCCTCTCTTTCGATATCATATCTCTCGCTTCCACTCTTTCATCGTTTTCTTCACTGCATTCTTCACTTGCTTGTACTCTCTCTCTTATTCTAGTCAGTCTGTCTGTCTGTCTGTCTGTCTGTCTGTCTGTCTGTCTGTCTCTCTCTCTGTCTCTCTCTCTCTCTCCTTCTCTTAAGTGCATTCGTCACTCTGTTGCCTTGTTTCTCTCTTATCTTCTCAATGTCTCTGACTCACTCCTCTCTTGTGTTTTTGCCTCCCACACCGTCACTCTACCTCCCCCGCCCCCTCCCACACTCCATCCATCAGGTCTACCCCGCCACGGCAGACTTCATACATCATGTCACCTCCTTTCACGTCTCTCTGAGCATGTCACCACAGCACACGTCACCCCCGCACGCACACACCCGCACACGAAGGCACAGTGTTCCTACAGCAACGGAGTCACCCGTCACCTGACTGCGGGAGGTCAGAGGTTACAACCTTAGCTGTAAGGATTGTTTTGCCTGGGTTATTTCTGTGAAGAAAGAGAGAAAGAGACACCCATGGAGAGAGAGAGAGGGCTTTTTTGGCCAGTTATTTTTCTTTAAGGGGGAGAGAGAGAGAGAGAGAGAGAGAGAGAGAGAGAGAGAGAGAGAGAGAGAGAGAGAGGAGAGAGAGAGAGAGAGAGAGAGAGAGAGAGAGAGAGAGAGAGGAGAGAGAGAGAGAGAGAGAGAGGAGGAGAGAGAGAGAGAGAGGAGAGAGAGAGACTTTGAATTGAATTGAGAGAGAGAGCTGGAGGGAGAGAGTCGGAGATGGAGAGGGCAAGAAACACTTGCCCTCTCCCCCTCACCACAAACACACACAGACCCACACACACACAGACCCACACACACACACACACACACACACAGACCCACACACACACACACACACACCTCTTTGCGGGTAGTAGGCAGAGAGAGGGAGATAGAAAGAGACTCCCACAGAGACAGATAGACACGGAGAGAGAGATACTTTATTTGATCTGATTTATTTAGATGTATTTATGTATGGTATATTGCTTGTATTTCACTATTCCCTTTTTATTATTATATATCTGAGCTGTGCTTATGCCGCTGAAACAGGGAATGGCCCTGCAGGAATTGATAAAGCAAAATCTGGTTTTAGTATTGATGAGATTTTATGGGATTTGTTTTTTATGCTTTATGAATCAAACATTGAAATATAGGCCGTCTTTACGGCTATCCCTGTATGTAGAAGAAATACAACGCTTATACAATATAAAATAGCATAATAATACAATGCATCATATTATAGCGTAGTACATTATATTAAAACGGCTTTCATAAGGATTTATGCATAAGCTATGGGAACTGAATGTATTACAATACCTCCTACAACAGGCGTTCATTGTGTTGCCTCTTATGTAACTCGACCAACTCTTTGAGCTCGATATCATTTCAATAAAAGACTTGATACAACGTCAGACTGTACTGAATGCAGGGTTACACAGGTCCCCAGCTAGCGTTGGGAACCAAGATTGCTGCTTTAGGCTAAAAAAATAACCATGGCTCGAGTGAAGGACAATGGCTGAAGTGAATAAATCCTTCAACACCGGCCAATCATATCACAGGTCACTGTGTGTGAAATTGGGTTCAACTGTACGCCACTTTGTGGTAAAAAAAGTTAACTGTTACTAAACGGAACATTAAGTAATAGAACATCAAGTTCTCCGAGATCACAGAAGAATTGTTTCTTGGCTGCCATGAGTGTGTGTGGGTGGGTGTGTTTTCTTAGTTTAAATATACACACAGAAGGAAAGAGATGAAGAGATGTGCACAACAATGACAACAACAGTTTGTGATTTTTCTTAGCATTTCTCTGTGTTTCACATTTACAAGCATGTTCGCATTACTC
>NC_082403.1:3890585-3913599 GCF_031168955.1 Gadus macrocephalus
GGTTATGACATTAACTAGGTTAAACCTTAGCTAGCACTAGATCGGGGGTTATGATATTAATGAGGTTTACCTTTGTGGAGCCTAGATACCACTAGACTGGTTATGATATCAACCAGGTTAACCCATGTGGAGGTTGGACGTCAACAGATCAGTGGTTATGATATCAACCAGGTTAATCAATACATACCACTAGACTGGTTATGATATTAACTGGTTGACGCATAGATGACACTAGATACACTAAATGCACGAAAACTCTGGCCGGTAAGCACCGAAGACCTCCGTCATCAAGGTCCCGTCACGTGACGCAGTCCTCCGCCTCTGGCCCGACGCTACGTCACAACCTCCGTCGGAAGAGCCGGGGGGGAAGGCGGTGCGAAGGTCCGACACGAGCAACCTCTGAAACACCGGCGACAACATGCAGTACACGGCGCAGTGAAGGACTCTATACACCACCCCTCGACCCCCTCCACCTCTCCTCCGCCCTCCATCTCTTCCTCCACCCTCTTCCTCTTCCTCGGCGTGGCTGATGAGGCGGGGACCGCGGCGGGCCTTCCCATCTCCCCCCCTCCACCCGAAACAATATGGATCCCATGAATAATAGATATGCCTACAGGCAGAGAGGGGTGGGGGAGAGGGAGGGACGAGAGGCTGAGGGGAGGGGCTTTGTGGAGACATCCTCCACCGACATCGCTCGGCGGAATCGGTGTTTGGTGATTGCGTCGTTGAAGGATTCATTATTCAACTCCTGGCTAGTCTGCTGCTCTTTAATAACTTAAAACTGATTCAGCCTTTATCTCGGGTTTCTTTGGATGCTACCGTTGCATGTGAGCCTATTGGTCGCCTGCAGGGCGTGCGGATCGCAATGACCCGTCTCAGTGCAGGAACATAGGAACGCTATCGATAGTAACGGCGTTCCGGCCGTTGTTTCAGCGCCGTTGGGTTGCATTCCTGCGTTTTCGAACTGCCAGAGCGCTCCTCGCGCGAGACGGTGCGAAAATAAAATGATTGATTACCCTGGGTCACGGTGTATTTACCTTGATCCATGATTTCACTTGACTACAATTCACTCGAGTCGTTACAAAAAAAAAAGAAAAATCTCACGATGCATTCTGATGAGGAAGGCACGTCCGAAGTGTCCCTGGGAGGCGGGATCTTCGAGGTCTCCTCTCCGCTGATTGGGCTAGGCATTAAGATGGGTTGGGGCATGATGAGGTTGCGTAACAGGGGGGGGGGGGGGGGGGGGGGTACGACGACTGTGTGTGCGGAGCCCTTTCAGCCAGAAGCCGTCTATAGGGGCCGTGTGCGTGGAGATTAGCGTGGCGGGCTGGCGGCAATTTCCTGGGGCCCGCGAGCGAGGGGCTGAACATCTGGGCGGCGCAACATCTGGCGCCGCACATCTCACGACGCACTCGAAGATCAGGACGGCTCAGCGGAGCCCTCCTTATGCTGGAGAGGCTCCGGATCAAATGTTATGCTCTTTTCCCTATCGCTCTCTCACGCCTACACACACGCACACTAATACAAGCATACACACACGCACGCACACACGCAAACACACACACACACACACACACACTGATAAATACATGAACGCACACGCACACGCACACACACACACAAACAGGTGCAAGTATACATGCATACACGCACACAAACACACACAGGTGCACATATTCACACACACACACACACACACACACACACACACACACACACACACACACACACACACACACACACACACACACACACACACACACACACACACACACACACACACACACACACACACACACACCACGGTGTCATTCAGTTCTCTCTCTCGCACCCCAGGATGCCATCCTGTCGGTTTCCGTCTCCAGTAAAGTGCCGGCTCCTCCGGTTAACGTATTCATCCGATTAATTCCTATATGAATATGTTGGTATGTATGTATTTAGATTGGCTCCTGCACTGCGGTGAACTGGCTGGGGCACAGATTGGAGGCAGCATGGGCTTAATGTTTACCCCCCTTTAGACAAGCATGCATGCAATGTGTGTATGATATACTAGACAAACACGGGGGCATATCTGCACGCACACACTGAAACAAACACACACACACATACATAGACATACACACTTGTAATCACACAGACGCACAAATGTGTAAACAATAGACCTGCAAGCATACAAACACACCCATACGCACACACAAAAATGCTACAAACACTTGTATGCAGACACAAACGCACCCTGACACAAACATGCACGTACGCACGCAAACAAACAAACACATTCACACAAACACACAAACATGCACATACACACTTGTATACAGAAACAAAAACACAAACAAACGTGAACATACACACTTGTATACACACACACACACACACACCCCTGCACACTTATAGACAGAAACCCACACACAACGAAACAAACAAACATGCACATACACACTCCTACACACACCAAAACACACACAGACGGCCGTTAAGTGTGTGTCTGGCTGTTTCCTGCGGTTTCGTGATGTGCGTTGGTCCTCCACGCCACGTTATAGGATTTCAGGGTCTGGGTTCAGGCGGTGGCCACGCAAGTCTGGGGGCTCCTGAAGTTTCTCTGCTGCATCAGTCCTTTAGTTCTGGGAAACTTTGGATAAACCAGCGCTGTGGGCCCCCCAGGGGGAACCGGGGACGCGTGTGCTGATCATCAGCACACACAGACACACACCACGGAGAACAGGAAGGAGAGGCTGCGCTGCTACACGGGGAGACGGGAGAGAGCCCTGTGATCACCTCCCTCCCTCTCTTTTACACTTTAGCTCTTTCTTTCTTTCTTTGAATCGCTCCCTTTCTCTCCCTTTCCCTTTTCATCTCTCTCCCTCTCCAGCGCTCTCTCCCTCTCCAGCGCTCGCTCTCTCTCTCTCTCTCTCTCTCTCTCTCTCTCTCTCTCTCTCTCTCTCTCTCTCTCTCTCTCTCTCTCTCTCTCTCTCTCTCTCTCTCTCTCTCTCTCTCTCTCTCTCTCTCTCTCTCTCTCTCTCTCTCTCTCTCTCTCTCTCTCTCTCTCTCTCCTAGCTCACTGCATTACCGAAACGGAAACTTCCTTCAACTCGTTGTCTCATGTTTGCCCTCCAACACTCTTTCCTTCTCCCCTCTCTCACTTTCACTCGTTCTTCCCATCATTTCAGCTCTTCACTTTGGTGTTGCATCCCCGTTTATTGTCTGGCCCCAACTGCTCAACATTACTGTTCAATAATAAATAAAAAGACCGACTGGAATTTGGGAGATGTTAAAATACTTTTCACGCTATTCAAAGTGAAATTCTACAGAAGCCTAATAGGACTTTCATCTCTTTTGAAGGGTTTTAAGAAAGAGACTGCTGAACTTGGGCCAGCACATCTCTCTCTCTCTCTCTCTCTCTCTCTCTCTCTCTCTCTCTCTCTCTCTCTCTCTCTCTCTCTCTCTCTCTCTCTCTCTCTCTCTCTCTCTCTCTCTCTCTCTCTCTCTCTCTCTCTGTCTGGACCAGAGAGGTGGAGGAGGCGTGTTATGTCTGAGTGGGTCTGAGACTGTGGATTAGAGCTGGGATTATTTCCACAGCTGTAATCTGGAGTCATCAGGTAATGGGATTATATGGAGTAGGTCTGGCAGAGAGTTGTTGGAGACGTGTGTGTGTGTGTGTGTGTGTGTGTGTGTGTGTGTGTGTGTGTGTGTGTGTGTGTGTGTGTGTGTGTGTGTGTGTGTGTGTGTGTGTGTGTGCGTCTGTGTCTGTTTGTGTTTGTCCGTGTGTGCTTGTGTACCTGTGTGCTTACGTTTGCATGCATGTACATGTGTGTCTGTGCATGCATGAGTGTCAGTGCGTGCGTGTGTGTGTGTGAGTTTATGCCTCTGTGTGCCCTTTTGTGTGAGTGTCCATGTGTGTGTGTTTGCTTGCACGCTGGCATTTCTAGTGTGTGTTTGCATATCAGCGTGTACAATTGTGTGTTGATGTGCTTTGTTTGTTTGCATGTATGTGTGTGTGGGCTATGGGAAGATGACTTGGCATTTTGCTCTGCATATGCCCGTGAAGTGATGAAAGCATTCATGCATTCAGGTAATCACGGAATACGGGGCCATCAGACGGAGAGAAAGGACACGATCTTCAGCGCCGAAAGACCGAGGTGAGCGGGGACAATGAGAAACCCAGCGAGAGAGGCAATGAGGAAGAGGGGAGGCAGGGAGGGATGGGTGAGAGAGAGAGGCAGAGAGAGAGAGACATGCAGAGGGAGAGAGAGCGAGGGGGGAAGAGAAAGGCAGAAAGAGGGGAGAAGAGAGAGAGGGGGGAAGAGAGAGGAAGAAAGAGGGGATAAGGTAGAGGCAGCGTGAGAGGGAGTGAGAGCAAGGCAAAGAGATAGAGAGAGCGAGGGGAGAGAGAGAGGCAGAGAGCAAGGGAGAGAGAGAGAGGGGGAGAGAGGCTGAGAGAGAGAGTGAGAGAGCGAGAGAGAGTGAGAGAGAGCGAGAGAGCGAGAGAGAGAGGCAGAAAGAGAGGGAGTGAGTGAAAGGGAGGCAGAGAGCGAGAGCGCTAACATGAGAGAGAATGTCATGACATTCATGTTAAATCACAGGGAGCCTGGTTATCAACAGAGTATGTTGATGTTGATATTTCTGACTCCCTGACTTGCAGCAGCGTTTCAGTGTGAATGCAGACACGGTGCGAGCAGATTGAGTTTTATCTCACGGAACTAAAGCCCTGACTGAATGGAGTGCACAATGGGCCAGGCATTGAATCCTCGACTGCTAGTTCACAGCTTATAGAATCGACCTCTAGCTAGACAAGGTAATATACATATGTTACCGGCTTGCTAACTTCTTACCTGCTCAGTCACTTAAAAGATGAAACGTCTTGTTGCTATTCTACTGGACGACCGCATAGTTTGGTAGTGCGGACAGAAGAGCAGAACCGACAGAGCAGAGAATACTTTTTTTTGACGTGGCCGTAGAGAAATACCCCGAGCCCGCCTCAACAGAACCCAGTAGAACCTGGAGCACCCACGCAGAACCCTCCGTCTGTGTTCTCCCTCCGTCAGCCTCACTTACGCACGTTCTTTCAGAGGACACGTTCTATAGTCCGGTTATTAACGCATGGGAGCCGAGATCAGGTAGACGGGAGGCTATACCGTACGGTACGGTTTTTCAGAGCCCTGATTAACAAACTTATTAGCGTATGCCCTCTTTTACCCTTTAAGAAACACCCACACCCATATTTTTGGTTTTTTATTTGAGTCAATTATTTGTTCATGTTTATTCCTTATTTTTTCCATTTTGTCCTTAATAACTTGTTGTATAATATAATTAAAGCCATTCTGCAAATCAAATCGACCTCACCGTCCCTCTGTGTCCCAAACAACCCCCACCCACCCACCCACCCACACCCACACCCACACCCCCACCCCCACACACACACACACACACACACACACACACACACACACACACACAGACACACACACCCTCTTCGACTTGCCGGGGGCAAGTCGAAGGTAGGAATTATTCCGAATATTGATCGCGGGTGCTCCCTATGTGTGTTCTCGGTGTGAGAGGTTTGATGGATGTGTTGATCGGCTGTCGGCCAACCATCCACCGTAACACAGAGACCAGAGGGCGGGGATGTGACAGCGGAGGAATTACAGATGTAGACACCATTCTACAGAAACTTCTTCGTGCCCGAGTAGATTTTTGGCGGTTAAATATGACAACGCCTGAATACGAAGATTAACAACTCTATCAGGCTCGGTTTAAATTCTGGGTGTGCGTTATGGAAGGTTCAGTGGTCAGGGCGTTTCATTCACATCGTTGAGGTTCTGGGTTCAATTCCCAACGCGTACAGATCACCTGTAATCATCAGAGAGCAAGATGACCCCTGACCCCTTCCTGCTCCTTAATGGCATGAGAAGGGAATCAATAACGACGGCCCCGTGAGACCGGACAAGCTTCTTCGAGACTCTCATGGTCGCCTCTGCGAATAATTAAACATGATAACAAGAGCTTCGATCATCAGAGGACGAACACACACACACACACACACACACACACACACACACACACACACACACACACACACACACACACACACACACACACACACACACACACACACACACACACACACACACACACACACACGAATCCTTTAGGTATTATTATTGCAACTCCCAGGTGTTTGCCTGTGTATATGCGCACACACGTACACACGCACACACACACACACGCAAACACACATGCACAAAAAACACACACAAACACACACACACGCAAAAACACAAGCACACGCATGTATGTTTCTAGTGGAGGAGGGGATGTTAGTGGTATGAAACCAGTATAAACTAGAACTATCCAGTGTTCATCTCTTTCACAGCTTTTTGCTGTATTTTTGTTCAGGCTCCCATGGCACACGAGCACTGTACCACCGCGATAGATACACCTGTTCTTTGTGCGAGTGTGCCTGTGTGTGTTTGTGTGTGCCTGTGTGCCTGTGTGTAGGTGTGTGTGTGTGTGTACGTGTGTGTGTGTGTACGTGTGTGTACGTGTGTTTGTGTGTGTACGTGTGTGTGTGTGCGTGTGTACGTGTGTACGTGTGTACGTGTGTGTGTGTGTGTGTGTGTGTGTGTGTGTGTGTGTGTGTGTGTGTGTGTGTGTGTGTGTGTGTGTGTTAGTCTGTGCCTGTGTATGTGTAGGTGTGTGTGTGTGTGTGTGTGTGTGTGTGTGTGTGTGTGTGTGTGTGTGTGTGTGTGTGTGTGTGTGTGTGTGTGTGTGTGTGTGTGTGTTAGTCTGTGCCTGTGTATGTGTAGGTGTATGTGTGTGTGTGTGTGTGTGTGTTTGTGTGTGTGCGTGTGTGTGTGGGCATGGAGAGGGTGTCAACGAGAAATGGGAAGAAAAGTGTTGATAGACGGGTGAGAGGGAAAGAGAGAAAGAGAGATGAGGGGGGAGAGAGGGAGGAGGGGAGAGAGGGGAAGGGGAGATGTTACAAGTGAGAAGGAGTATTGTACAATTGGAGTGGTTGATGCATGAGCTGTCACTAGTGTGTGTGTGTGTGTGTGTGTGTGTGTGTGTGTGTGTGTGTGTGTGTGTGTGTGTGTGTGTGTTACATTTCTATTCTATTACAGTATACTAGCCCTGTACTTTGATGGCATAATATAATTTAATGGATAAGAAACACTGATGGTTCTTTTTACCTGGGAATTCGAAAAACTGTACCCACGATACCCGTGTTTGTGTGTAGATGTGTAGGTATGTGAGTGTGTTTGATTGTGTGACTGTGTGTGTGAGGTTGTGTGTGTGTGTGTGTGTGTGAGGTTGTGTGTGTGTGTGAGGTTGTGTGTGTGTGTGTGTGTGTGTGTGTGTGTGTGTGTGTGTGTGTGTGTGTGTGTGTGTGTGTACACTTGTATGTGTGTGTGTGTGTGTGTGTGTGTGTGTGTGTGTGTGTGTGTGTGTGTGTGTGTGTACACTTGTATGTGTGTGTGTGTGTGTGTGTGTGTGTGTGTGTGTGTGTGTGTGTGTGTGTACACTTGTATGTGTGTGTGTGTGTGTGTGTGTGTGTGTGTGTGTGTGTGTGTGTGTGTGAGGTTGTGTGTGTGTGTGTGTGTGTGTGTGTGTGTGTGTGTGTGTGTGTGTGTGTGTGTGTGTGTGTGTGTGTGTGTACACTTGTATGCGTGTGTCCACGTTCTCATAGGAACCGAGAACCCAAACCAGATTTAGATGAAGAAATCATCATGCAGCAGACAAGGAAAACACACGTACAAGCACACACACATCCACACACACACACACACCCAGGTGCCCCCCCTCCATTGTCTCGGCGTACCCCTGGGTCCCTGGTGGACGGCTCCCTGATTCTAAAGATGGTATTTCACAGAGCCTCATGAATTATTCACGCTACGCAATCCGTAAAGTCCTACAGCAAGGGGACAGCACACACGCACACATACTTTCACACACGCTACCATACACACACACACATACAAACACGGACACACATACCTTTACACACACACACACACACACACACACAGACACACACACACACCATGGTGTCCCGCTGTGTCTGATCACCACGCAGGTAGGATTCTATCGCCATGGTTTCACACCGGAGTGACACCATTATGGCTATTTTCAACAAGCCCCCCCCCCCCACACACTACCAATGGCCCCCTGTCGTTCCAAGGGTGCCTGTAGTCTCGCAAAACACAGGCCCCTGCCTGATGTTTATTTAAACTACTGCGGTGGGTACCTTGAAGGCTGACAGAGGATGTTATTTATGTTTTTTCAGGGGGCCAACTTCAAAAGGCTGCTGCTGTTTCTGGAAAATAGGTTGAATTGAGCCACTAGTCTCCCCCTGCAGAGCTGCCAGTGGGGCGCTAACGCTAGAGGCTCCCGGCTAAAGGCAGTGGCTAGCAGCTCATACCAACTGCTAATACTAGTGGCTAGGTGCTAACGCTAGAGGCTCCCAGCTAAAGTCAGTGGCTAGGAGCTCATACCAACTGCTAACACTAGTGGCTAGGTGCTAACGCTAGAGGCTCCCAGCTAAAGGCAGTGGCTAGCAGCTCATACCAACTGCTAATACTAGTGGCTAGGTGCTAACGCTAGAGGCTCCCAGCTAAAGTCAGTGGCTAGGAGCTCATACCAACTGCTAACACTAGTGGCTAGGTGCTAACGCTAGAGGCTCCCAGCTAAAGTCAGTGGCTAGGAGCTCATACCAACTGCTAACACTAGTGGCTAGGTGCTAACGCTAGAGGCTCCCAGCTAAAGGCAGTGGCTAGCAGCTCATACCAACTGCTAATACTAGTGGCTAGGTGCTAACGCTAGAGGCTCCCAGCTAAAGGCAGTGGCTAGCAGCTCATACCAACTGCTAATACTAGTGGCTAGGTGCTAATGCTAGAGGCTCCCAGCTAAAGGCAGTGGCTAGCAGCTCATACCAACTGCTAATACTAGTGGCTAGGTGCTAATGCTAGAGGCTCCCAGCTAAAGGCAGTGGCTAGCAGCTCATACCAACTGCTAATACTAGTGGCTAGGTGCTAATGCTAGAGGCTTGGAGCCAGAGATGGGGACTCAAGTCTGGTGCTGTGTCTGAAATTGCGCACTTCTATACTTGCGCTTACTTTTTTGAGTGCACTTTGCGCAAAAAACGGAGAGTGTGCCGAAACGCAGTGCACTGGAGGTACCTCGGTGGCGCACTCAAAACTATCTAAAACTTGAGTGTGGACCGATGGACACTTTCCCCCCCTGAACGGCCGCCATCTTGTCTACGTAGCGGAGGTGGTGGGAATTTTCAAATCTGAAAATGGAGGAAATTGTAACATTTGAGACCGACGTGCTCAACATATTTGGTTTGTTTTTCAGTACAACTACAATGTTAGGCAGTATCCGACCAGTGTTTTTATGTTGTTTATTCTGTAATCAGTTGGTATCAATAAAATAATAAATAAATAAATAAATAGCAATCTGTTTTTGGCGCGTGTAGGCCTATCTGCCTTAGCCCACGTTGAAATAATTTGATGAAGATGGCGCAGTTGTTGAAATAAACAGATTGATTTCATACAAATCATAAAAGCCTCTCCCTGTGTGTGTGTGTGTGTGTGTGTGCGTGCGTGCGTGCGTGCGGGCGTGTGCGTGTGCATGTGCGTGTGTGTGTGTGTGTGTGTGTGTGTGTGTGCGTGTATCCGAGATGCCAAAATGTTGAAAAATACAGTTATGAAATTGAAACAAATTTATTTTTGTGTTTCTTCTGATTGCATTGCATTAGACCCCATCAACTTATCCTTCAACTGATTTTGATACTGCAGGGCTCTCAAGTTTTGAACTGAGTTCAGAGTGAGATTTTGTTGGCGAGGGGGGGGGGGGGTATATTAATATGTGACTGCATACAAATGTGTCCACAGATATAGTGACTAATGTATGATAGTAAGCATTATTGGCCCTTAACACTAATATTCAGAAACACCACTGCCTCAAAAGGATATTGGCCTAAGCAAAAACATAATTATATATTTATGTGGCATTCAGTCCAATGCTTAAAATATATCTGTGGCATTCAGTAGGCCAATGCTGTGGTAAAATAGATAGAACTTTATCAATCCCCTGTAGGAGAAGTCAAACCCTCCAATCTGAAGGCTCTACTTAACCACTCCCCCTACTCACTACCACCAATGCAAAGCAAACAGAACTGAGTGTGGAACTACTGGGCATAGCCTAACTAGATTGTGAACGACCCAGAGGAACGCAACGCAAAAGTGTCTCAAAAAGAGGGCATGTCCGGGCAAAAGAGGACGTCTGGTCACCCTACGTAATAATACATTTAATTTAGAGGCGCCTTTCAAGACACCCAAGGACGTACGGGGAACCCATATGATCCCTACCTGTTCCACTGTTAAATGGCAGCGCAAGTTGGTGGGTGCTATCCTGGTAATTTATCTGCGTGAGAAATACGAAGTGTGGCGTGTGAGCGTGTGCATGGGTTGAATTGCGTGTGTCTCACGCCGAATGTGTGAGACTTGAGAGCCCTGATACTGTACTGTATGGATGGTAGCTACAGGACATGCTTTGAATTCATAAGATTAAACAATACAGTGTCAGGGACAGATCAGATGGCCAGAGATTTGAGACTTGACTTGAACTCGTGGCAAAAGACTTGAGGCTTGACTTGAACTCGAGCTCAAAGACTTGAGACTTGACCTCAAGCTCAAAGACTTGAGACTCGACTGGGACTTCCAACAAATGACTTGTGAACATTCAATTCCAATTAGGCCATTTAGCAGACGCTTTTATCCAAAGCGACTTACATCGGTTAATACACACATTGACACACCAACGGCAGAGTCAACCATGCAAGGCGACAGCCAGCTCGTCAGGAGCAGTTATGGTTAAGTGTCTTGCTCAGGGACACATCAACACTCTAGGAGGAGCTGGGGATCGAACTAGCAACCTTTACAAGACAACCGCTCTACCTCCTGAGCTAAGCCGACCCCCAACATCTCTGCTTGGAGCTAATGTCAGTGGATAGGAGCTCATACTACCCGCTAATTCAAGTGGCTTGGAGCTATGTCAGGGCCAGGAGCTAATTTCAGTGATTAGGAGCTCACACTAGCTGCCCATAGTGGCTAGGTGTGAATGCTCGCGGCTAGGGGAGAATGGGAGTGGCTAGGCACTAATGCTAGTGGCTAGGTGCTAATTTCAGTGCCTAGGAGCTCACGCTACCCGCTAACTCTAGGAGATAGGTGCTAATGCTAGTGGCTGGGAGCTAATGTCGGGGGATAGGAGCTCAAACTAGCCATTAGTGACTAGGTGTGTGAATGCTCGCGGCTAGGTGTGAACGCTCGCGGCTAGGAGTGAACGCTCGTGATTAGGCTTGTGAGTAGGCGTATCTCCACTCATAAACATGAGTGCCATAGATGAACAGACTTGATAAACAAATGAAACCCCACTGTCAGCAGCCAGTTAATTGCATACGACTCTTCAGGCACTAGTGAAGTCGTTTCGAAAATGTGTTAACTGAATTTAGAGCATCTTCTAAATTAAATGTGAATACAAGACCATGGGTGCACCGCAAATGTTTACAGTTTTTTTTAGATTTAGTGTTTTCCACTGGGTGCTTGGTGGCGCGTGTGTGTGTGCGAGTGTGTCTGTGACTGTCGTGTCTGCACACATCTTTTATTTTGTTGAATAAGAGTTTGTGAACGTGCCCCTCTTACTGACGTCGTGCTTAATAATCCGCTGTTTGGAACTAAGCTTCTGTGATTCCCCCACGGACTTAAAGGGGGATCACAGCGAAACACAGGGAAAATATAACAAATGCAACACAACTAATCTAATAACTCTCCCTCATCGCAGAGCCTCTGAAACCACAAGCGGACTGAATTCCTACCAGGACTGCCGACCCATTCTTATCCCTGATCTCGCTGTTGCAACCCGGGGTCTTTTAAAGAGGTTATGAGAAGGTTTCGCTTAAAGCTAAGCTAGGCAATTTATTTTTTGGACCATCACTTGGTCAGATTTGGTCAAAGTCTATTTACATCCCGACAGAAGTCGATTTGCAAAATTAGCGTTGTTATACTGCTGAAAGTTCGGGAACATTAACGTCGGTTGGAACATGATAACATGGGAACATTGATGTCAGTCGGACAACGGGGACAACAACGGTCCGACTTTTCGTCTTTTTTTTTTGGCCGATGTTGCCAGTTTCTCTCAGAAACAATACTCTGTATTTTATAGAATAGCGAGGCAGTTCTTCCGCCATTACGCACACAATAATCAACGAGATTAAAAAGCCTGACAATTCCAATCAACGCAAATTATTTACTTATTTTCTAATGCAACATTCTCCTATGAAAAACTTCCGCTGTCAAGAATTCAGAAAAGCAAAACAGAAAAAGGTATTCATTAAAACTGGTTAGCAAAAATGGTACCAGCACGTCTCTCGCTCCTGCTTTGAACCGTAACACGGGGCAATTAAAAGTAAGTAAAGAAAAGTAAAATATGTAAAAAATACTAAATCTTAAAAATCGTTTTTTTCCCTTCCTTCACCGAGTATCTCAAGACAAGATGTACGTAGGATGGACCTTCTAACACACACACACACACACACACACACACACACACACACACACACACACACACACACACACACACACACACACACACACACACACACACACACACACACACACACACACACACACACACACACACGGACAAGCCAGGCCAGCCTTCAAATCCTGTTTTTATTCACACTCATCTTGTACCAAATCCAAAAGCCACCAACCAAATCCTCCAATAAGCACAGTTCCTCTCCAGACCTCCAACCCCCGCCCACTTTGGACTTATAAACACGACTGTCTCTTTTCAGAGAAAGATTTACAGCCTTTAAATGTTACTGCTCGGATGTAGTCTTTACAAGGTGCTGTGACTCAATTGACAATCGACTTTCAAGTTTGAAAGTGTCAGTGTTTCAAAGTTTCAACGTTGAATATGATTAATATGAAAACATAATAGTATATAGTTAGCTGGAATAAAAACAGGGAGTGATATTTGTGATGTCATTGTGGTCCATCCAATCAACTGCATGTGGTTTACTGAGTTGGGAACAAGGCAGGAAGGGGTGCTAAGGTTGTTGGGCAGATTACGCCAGACAATCTGTGACCGACTCTCTGTAATCTTTGTTACCATCACAGATTCGATTCGGCCCAAAATATTTTTGGGACAAATGTGTTTTTTTACAGGAGAAGGAATAACTGCGCAGTTCTTGATGGGAGTTTTGATACCAAAAAAAGTGATAAAGAGAAAAAGAGTGATACAACAGATTAGGACCATCGCATCGCCACTGAGCAGGTCATAACCAGGAAGGAGAGGATTCCCACTTCCTGTGCGTTGTTCCTGAGCGGAACACAGCAAGGACTCTATACAATTATTTAAGAAAACCCTGTCGCCACAATCTCAGCACACACACCGAGACCCACTCTGAACGCCGGCCCCCGTCAGTTACCAGGACGACAGCTGAGAGATTATCCCCTCACAGAGATAGATTTGATAGATTTAATTCACTGTGTAATCGGCGCGCATTCGACATGCATCGGAAACACGCCGGGGAGACTTAATATCGTCGGCCAATAAAAACTTTGGTCCGTCTTGACAGGCGGTATTTATCAAAATCAGCGATTAGCGCGGCTTCCCTGCCTCGGCGCAATGAGCCCTGCGTTTGACAAATGTTCAATTTTGTGGACGGGTTCACAAGCACTCCCGTACAGACCTGCACGGGTGGGCTGCAGTGAGGCACTCCCTCGTTAGAACGTACACACTGGTTCCTCCAAGGGGGCCGTCGCACAACCCGCATCTGGGTTCTGATGGCAGAACTAAAAACTAAGGTAACACTTTATAATAAGGTGCCATAATAAATAGCAAACTAGTCATTACCTAACCCTTTGTTAATGTTTGATAATCGCTACTGAAATATCTATTTGGCACAAGTTAATCCTTTTTTATTCCACTGACCACAGTGTTACTGGTTAAGGTTAGGGTTAGGGTCGTGTGTTAGGGTTAGGGTTAGGTTTAGGGCCGTGTGTTAGGGTAAGGGCCGTGTGTTAGGGTTAGGGTTAGGGTCATGTGTTAGGGATAGGGTCGTGTGTTACGCCTCGTGCCCACTGCACCGTCAGTCAACGGACGTGGGAAGGCGTGGCTGACGGATGGGGGAGTAGTCTTTGCAGAGGCATACGTCACGCCTCGTGCCCACTGCACCGTCAGTCAACGGACGTGGGAAGGCGTGGCTGACGGATGGGGGAGTAGTCTTTGCAGAGGCATACGTCACGCCTCGTGCCCACTGCACCGTCAGTCAACGGACGTGGGAAGGCGTGGCTGACGGATGGGGGAGTAGTCTTTGCAGAGGCATACGTCAGCCAAGCCCAAGCATACGCGATCTGATTGGATGACGGAACCGTCGCTGCCGAAAAAGTTGAACATTTTTCAACTTTCTGACGGTGGCGAACGCTCCAACTGAACGGACGGATCCACAATGCATTGCGCGTCCGTCCCCATTCAAAGTCAATGGGCAACGGACAACTGACGGAGGTAGTGGGCACGGGGCGTTAGGGTTAGGGTCGTGTGTTAGGGTTGGGTTAAGGTTATGCCAACAACTAATATTTAATTAATGATGAAAAAACGATTGACTCGAGGAAGACGAGCAGGCAGGCAGGCAGGCAGGCAGGCAGGCAGGCAGGCAGGCAGGCAGGCAGGCAGGCAGGCAGGCAGACAGACAGACAGACAGACAGACAGACAGACAGACAGACAGACAGACAGACAGACAGACAGGCAGGCAGGCAGGCAGGCAGACAGGCAGGCAGGCAGGCAGGCAGGCAGACAGACAGACAGACAGACAGACAGACAGACAGACGGAGAGGAAGAAAGGGAGGCAGATAGGCAGCCAGACATACTGACAGACTGCCAGGCGACCAGACAGACGGACAGACGATCCGTGCAGACAGATGACGACTGCACGGTTGACAGATTTCTGCGAGCAGTGTCCGGTCGCAGAGCTCAGGCCGTCCGGTCGGTCGGGGAGGGTTAAGATAAGCGATGCGTCAGCCCGCTGAGGGGGCCCCAGCGGCCCCTGTAAACCCCGGGGGGGGGGGGGGGGGGGGCTGTCAGAGAGTGTCTGAGACGGCACAAAATAAGATCCGAGCTGACAACTGTCAGCTATATTTCAGACGGGGAGTTGAACGTCTATATTAAAAAGCCCATTAATCTTTGGGAGATATACTAAACGGTTATTACATTAGCTCACCGGGCGTAGGTGTGTGTGTGTGTGCGTGCGTGTCAGCGTGCAACGGAGTGTGTGAATCACCACCTAGCGCCTGCGTGCTTAAAGCGATAAAACAAATCAAAGATATTGCCGTCTGTCATCGGGAAGTAGGCCGTGCATTAACGTTTTCAAGTGGGAGTTAATTACGGGCGGCCATTTCTCAGGGCTAACGGACACCCGGTTGACCAGGGAGCCACCCCTCTCTCCCCCTCTCTCCCCCTGTCTCCCCCGTCTCGTACGTCCCACCGCGCCCGGGACTATCGACTTCCCCAAAAGCTTTCCAATCGCTCTCTTTTTATCGTCCGTTCGTCGTCCATCCAGCTCGTCTTTTCTCTTTCTCCAGGGGGCGAGTTCCAAACCTTGGCCGACGTTTCACTGAACCAATAGACTTTAGAAGGGGCTGAACTTGAACCCTTCGATACTGTTAGTACTGTAAGTACTCGTGGGTTGGCACGATCTAACCTCGCCAGGGAAAGTGGCGGAAACTTATAGAGCTTTTCAACTGCCAAAGTGTTTGGCGGTTGGGCATGCACTATGCTTGAACGATGGTATTTCTAATTCTGCTAGGGCTCCTCATGCAAAATATGAATGCATTAAATCCAGTTTTTATCAGATTATTTATTAATTGCGTAGTGCATAAAAATCTAAAATCTATTATTTACGCCACTTGGTGGAACATCTTATGCACAATCAGGTGATTGAAGTTTGAAAACTCAAGGATTTTCGGAGCTTTGTGAATAATACTCAATACCACTTATAATCTGAATATATCGTCATTGATAACTCAAACTTGTGTTCTATTTTGTGATATACCTTTTTTGCAGCATGCCGTTATGTTCCACCCATGTGCTTATTTGTATCACAGCATTTGGAGTTATGTATTTTGTGCCGTAATGTTTAGTTCCATTTCTAAAAGAGTTCCCACCTTGTGATTTGCATTAAGTAATCTCTGAAAGACATCGCTCATGGGTGTTTTTCTGTGTCTCAGAAATTAATAATCTATTAAAGGTAGGCCTACTACATTAAATACAAACATGTTTTCAAAAAGCTGTTAAAGCTAAGTTAAAAGAGACGAGATGAAGGTAATGTACGCTATAGAAAGAGGGACGTTTGCTGGCGATTGAAGTCCCTTATATCGACACCAAAACAGTAGCTGGTGATTTAAGTCCTCTTCACCAAGCACACAGTAGCTGGAGGTCGACAAGGAATCAGGCGGCAGAACAAAACCAGGACGAATAAAGAGGAAGAAAGAATCTGACAAAACAAAAACATGAAACATCCAGCCGCTAATGTATTCTATAACCGAGTTTGAAATTCCCCCCCTATATTCTGAAGTTACCGTATCTCTCTCTCTCTTCTTCTCTCCCTTGTTTGTGCTTGTGTGTATGTGTATGTGTATGTGTATGTGTGTGTGTGTGTGTGTGTGTGTGTGTGTGAGGGGGGGGGGGGGGGATGAAAGCGACGAGCCACTCTGGTCCCAGGTTATGAATATAAAGTTGTGTTTCTCTCGGCAGGCTTTTCTTTTTTTTTGCTGGCATTTTGAAGGCTACCGTCAGAGCACTCATTCCCTCTCCCCCTCCCTCCCCATCTCATTCCCTCTCTCCCTCCATCCCCATCCCCTCCCTCCCTCCCTCTCCCCCTCCATCCCCATCCCCTCCCTCCCTCCCATTCACTCTCTTCGTCTCTCTCCCTTCGTCTCTCATTTACTCTCTCCTTCTCTCGCTATCCCTATCTTATTTACTCTCTCGCTCTCATTTTCATTTACCTCCCGTCCTCAGTCCATCTCTCATTTATTCTCTCTCTCTCTCTCTCTCTCTCTCTCTCTCTCTCTCTCTCTCTCTCTCTCTCTCTCTCTCTCTCTCTCTCTCTCTCTCTCTCTCTCTCTCTCTCTCTCTCTCTCTCTCTCTCTCTCTCTCTCTCTCTCTCTCTCTCTCTCCATGCAAATCATTTTGATTATGAGACCCAGTTCGTGACTCCGTCGTGTTGACCGTCTCCTCTCTACCGCCTGTGCCCCCCTCATCTCATCCACTCCTCTCCTCTCTGACCCGTCTGCGCGGCGGCCGAGCGATGATATTGAGGAGGATTTTTCTATTCTAATAAATTCTTCACATGTTTGTTTTAGTTTGTTTGTTTTGGTCGTGTGTGTAGTTTGTGTGAGTGCGGGTGTGTGTGTATTAGGTGTGTTTGTGTGCGTCAGTGGTTGTGTGTGCCTCTTTGTGTGTGTGTGTGTGCCTGTGTGTTTGTGTGTCTGTGGGCGTGTGTCTGTGTGTGTGCCTGTGTGTGTGTTTGTACATGCCTCTGTGTGTGTGTGTGTGTGTGTGTGTGTGTGTGTGTGTGCCTGTGTGTGTGTTTGATCATGGCTCTGTGATTGCGTGTGCCTCTGTGTGTGTTTGATCATGCCTCTGTGTTTGTGTGTTCCTCTGTATGGGTGTGTATGTGCATGTTTGTGTGTGTGCGTGTGTGCCAGGGGATGATTTGGGTCCGGCAGCCCAGACCTCAGGTGTGGAGGAGATATTGGAACAACACAGTGAAGGGTTCACACGTCTTATTGTTCTCATTGACATTCGACACACCGCTTACAGAGGCTGCGGCCGCCATTTTGTCCTCTTTGGCCTGTTTGGCGGCGGGGACCAAATTAGGGGATCTCAGACAACATGGCTGCCCATCGCACTAGGATAAAGCAGTCAGCGGCTAGGGCGTTTGGATCTCCAAGCCAAAAGGTTGTGGGTTCAATCCCCCATGCCTGCAGTCTACCAGTAGGCTTCCCTGTGCAGGATAACCCCTACCACCCCCCCCCCCCCCCCCCCTCCCCTGCTCTGTAACATCCTTTAGCTTCAATCCCTTTATTTCTCTTAGTGTAAAAAGCAACTGCTAAAACAACGTGAGAAAGATGTGTGGGTCCGATTTTCAGCTACCCAAGAAATAGAGTTCACAGTTAAAGAAAAATCAACACACAATCTCCATCTCAAGAACGTTCTCCGGCCGAAACTCTCCCAGCACGACGATTCAATAGTGAACAGTAAAATGCACCTGTGGGTTTGTTTGTGTTGACTGTTAATGACCGTTCCTCTACGTGTGTTCCAGACGCCGCCGTCGTCGAAATGAAACGTTCCTGGAAACTTCCGAGGAGAGGGGTTCATGCTGGGCCACTAACAGGCCTCAGACACGTTGCTCACGGCAACCCAGAGTTAACCGCTCCCTAATGAGCGGTTAACTCCCCCCCCCCCCCCCCCCCCCCCCCTCCTGAATATTAGATACTGCCAGGTTCGAGCCTACCAACAGGGGGTCTCCAGCAGCACGATCACTCACAGAGTGTGTGTGTGTGTGTGTGGTGTGTGTGTGTGTGTGTGTGTGTGTGTGTGTGTGTCTGTCGTTGTGTGCGTCTGCATGAGTGTGTGTGTGTGTCTGCGCGTGTGTGTCATTTATCTGTGTTTTTGTTTATTGAGTATTTCACCCTGAGAGTTTATGAATTGGAATGCAGTTGTATGTGTGAAATTTGAAAGACAGAGTTGAGAGAGTGAGAGGGAGAGAGAGGGAGAGGGGGAGAGAGAGTGAGAGAGCGAGAGAGAGACGGAGGGAGAGAAAGAGAGCAGGATAAAAGGCGAAAGAAAGAGAGATAGCATGAGAGAGCAAGAGCGCGCGAGAAAAAAGAGAGCGAGAGCGAGAGAGCGAGAGAGCGAGAGCGAGAGAGAGAGAGAGAGAGAGAGATAGCATGAGAGATAGCAAGAGAGAGCGAGATAGCACAAGAGAGCGAGAGACAGACCTGGGGAAATAAGCTCCTTCTTCATTTGATGGAATGTGCAACATGTGTAACCATAATTATTAGCCCAATAATAATAATAATAATAATAATCTAATCACCATAACCAGACCCTTTTCACTTCAAACACATTTGACAAGATTGCCTGTGCGGCGGTTTTGCCCCCAAAGACACAGTGAGATCATTGGGGACACTCATGCAGGTACAGGGAAAGGCTTCTCACTGTCTTCCCAAAGTTAACGGCTGGTTTAGTACTCTTCATTAATTTATACATGCTTTTCATGGAAGGTGAACGAGGACATTGGCCATCAAGTCCAGACACAACACATACATTCACATTTAGGGCAATTTAGCAGACGCTTTTATCCAAAGCGACTTGCAATAAGTACATTTGTCATAAGAAGTGCATCAATATATCGCTGTCGGTACAGAAAGGATGTTCATAGAACCAAGTGCAAGTACAACAATCGCTAGGCTAACCAATTCCCCGTGTTACAGCCATGATAGCAGCTACTGTAGTTGCTACACAGTTCAGTACTATAATACAATACAATACAACACAACACAATACAATGTACAATGGTGGCCAGAAGGGGGAGGGTGGCTATGCAGTGTCGAGGTGGACTCTGAACAGGTGAGTCTTGAGTCTTTTTCGGAAGATAGTGAGCGACTCCGATTGAAAATATGCGTAGAGGCACACACACACACACACACACACACACATTGAATGCGAATTCATGCATACTTACACACACAAATGCTTAGACAATTAAACATGCAAAGACGAACATACACAGCCACATGCAATTACACACACACACACACACACATCAAATGCAAATTCATGCATACTTACACACACAAATGTTTAGAGAATTAAAAATGCAAAAATTAACAGACACACACACAGACACACGCACACACACACAGCACATGTGCAAAGCGAGCCGAGCGTGATGTATGTAGTGTTATTGTTCGGTCGTCTCCAGGGGAACCAGCATCACCAGGGCGCTATAAACACTCTAAACACTGAAGATCGTGTGTGTGTGTGTGTGTGTGTGTGTGTGTGTGTGTGTGTGTGTGTGTGTGTGTGTGTGTGTGTGTGTGTGTGTGTGTGTGTGTGTGTGTGTGTGTGTGTGTGTGTGTGTGTGTGGCATTCAATCACTGACTATAGTCACTGAAACACACACACACACACACACACACACACACACGCGTAATGTTCCGTTAAGATGTATGTGCAAATTAGCATATAACAAACGCCAACGTAAACGGCGGGGAAATATCTTCCCCACGTTGTTATTTTTTTTTACAAAAAGAATTACCTGACCTAATAAACACACTATACATCATGACTGTAATCGTGTGTATGAGTGCTCATTTAGGACTGTGGTTGTGTTGAAGACTATGTTTCTGTGTGCGTCTGGGGAGCTAGCTCGTGAGGCTAACGGGAACGCTAAAGCCTTCGGCGAGCCGCATAATACGTTCGGGGGGAAAAGTTCAGAAACAAAACAACATAAAAAGACATGTTTGTTTACGTTCACCATCTTCCTTCTCTCTCGCCAGCTCTCGCAACACTAAAAAGTTGTTGTGATTTGGCTTAAATGTCTTATGTATGCTTTTTACATTGGTCCAATTTGGTAACATGATGTAAACAGTCCAACTCTTTCCTGTCTGCTGTCCAACGTTCACGCGAAGTTACTATCAAACTTCTGTTTTAACTCCGAGTCTGAATTAAGTATTTTAATGATAAGCCCCCATCGCAATGCCATCCCACTTTCTGTTCGACTATATTTGTACACTTTTAATCCAATGTGCCATTTAATTAATATGTGTATTTTTTTTAACATTTACTTTATTGCCCTTGCCAACTGTCGAGAAAAGTGTGATAAAAATAAATGTGAATTATTGTTGAATTGTTTTGTTTAGTTTGTTTTGATTCTCTTTTATTTTCTCATTTGTTGTCTGTCTGTGATGAGAATCATTGGCCCGGAGCCTTCCAGAACATTAATGTTTTTCCCCGTGAACTTATAAATAAAAAGTGTATAAATGAATGTGTGCGCGAGTTTTGACTGCATACTTCAGGGCATGAGGTCTGTTTTAATTGTGTTGATGTTGTTCTGTTGCTATTTCAAAAAGAAAATCAAATCGAATATCAAAGACCAATATGAGCCTTCAGATCCATTGAACACGAGCATACAAAGTACTAAAACATTAATATGTGTACGCAAATACACAGCATGAACTTTGACCCCAGAGATGAACCCCAGGAAAGCGAGAGGCCTTCCGCAGGCTGCTCTACAGGTTTCCCTGGCCAGCTGTTCTCCTGGTCCCAGAGTGTTTACTGTTCAAAACCCACCCCAGTGTGTGTGCTCCATTACCGAAGGCTTTGGGCACTAAATAGAGCGATAAGCAAAACAGTTGGATAGGTTTACGTGGGATGACAATCCTAAGCCTGTGTGCACGTACTTGCACGTGCCTTAAGTGTGTGTGTACCCGAGTGTGTCTATGCCTGACAGTGTTTGTGTCTCGAGTGTGTGTGTGCCTTGAGTTTAGTGTGTGTACCAGAGTGTGTGTGCCTTGAGAGTGTGTTTGCCTGAGTGTATGTGTTCGCCTTGAATGTGTGTTGGCCTTGACGGTACGTCTTGAGTGTGCGTGTGTGTGGCTAGGATAGTGCGTCGGCTAAACTGTTTTGAATCCCTGCCAAAGGGGTCCTGGGTTCGATTCCCGATGTCCACAGCCTAACCTGTATTCCTGTCTGAGCACGACACCCTTTGACCCCTACCTGTTTCTTAAAGAACGACCGGCTGGCTGAGGGTAACTGTTGGCTTTGTCTCCGTCCAGATGTTAATCAGACAGGATGTTTGTTCTTGTCGGGCCGCTGACGTCCGTTCTACCCCAAAGGACTTGTTCACAGCTCCCGTAGCTGGTTCCCAAGATAGTGCATACACACTGCCCTGGCTTTCTCCGATAGCAACCACAAACACATTTGACTCCGTGTTTAGAATCAGGCCAAACTCACGGACTTCGAGACGGAGTCCGAGAGGCGCAGAGTTCGAGTTCTGGGCTGTTAAATGTCCTGGCGATGACCGCTGTGGTGAATTATGAATCACACCGTGGATTATTTATCGCTTCGCCACACCGGTTGCAGTAGACTGGCTCAGCGGGGTCTCAGTCTACATGCACTCATACAGAAGGATACAGAGCACTTCATTCCCATTCAGAAGTGAATGCTCTGGGCTGGGTTCCAATCAGTTAGAAGAACATCGCCTCCTACACTTAAGCTCGCGACTTATGGAAATGCTGCCCAGCGTTCAGCGTCGCACACTGCCTCCAACGCAGCCGCTGTCTTCGCTGGGGGAACTAACATCCATCGCCTCTCTGCCCCTGAGGCTGAGAGCTCGCGCAGTGGCGTGTAAACACATTATCCAAACTTGTGAATTGGTTCGTTTGTGGCCAGCGACGGAGGGTATGACCTAGCCCGGGCAGGCTGTGTGCGCTTGTTTGCGTTGGATTCTACAAAAAGAAACAGCTATGGGAGCTTTATCCAACACTCGTTTGGGATCAAATGGATGCTAATGAAGGTCTAATGATAGACCTGCATCTGGAGTAAGTGGCCTTGCGTCTGTGCGTTGTACTACTGTGTGTGTTGAGGGGGCTCTTCTTTTTATGAATGTGACGTGCACGTCGCTGCGACGTGCACGAGCGGAGGGAGGCGCCAGGGTGACGGCGTTCACAGGCAGGCCGTGCGCCACCTTAATCCCGGCAGGTGAGACGCCTGGAGTGACACATCAGGCATGCCGAACGGGGATCCCAGGGAGAGGCGGGGATCAGGGGAGGCTTACAGCAGCGCAGCGCAAGGCCACAGATGGTCTGTCATATTCACACAAGCATTTAGGAGCTAAAGCCCGCACGGGTTACCTTTAATTAAATGCACCATGTGCAAACTCTCT
>NC_082403.1:3913699-3957954 GCF_031168955.1 Gadus macrocephalus
AAGAGCGAGAGAGCGAGAGAGAGAGAGAGAGAGCGAGAGAGGTAGGGAACGTGTGACCAACTCGAAAAGGGAGGGAACTGAAGCGCTGAAGGGTGTTTGGAGGGTAGAGCAGGTGAGGGGGGGGGGGGGGGGGGGGGGGGGGGGGAGAGCAGGGGGGAGGGAGGGGGAGGAGGAGGTCTAAGTGTAAAATAAGATGTGATATTGTTAATGCTACAGTAAATTAATATTCACGCAGGGTCAGCCATCAGAGGAGTAGCAGGCGGGGCGTGAGAAACATGATAATGGAATCTGTCATGGGCGAGAGACGGAAGGCCGGGGGCGAGAGATGGACAGAGAGCGAGAGATGGACAGAGAGCGAGAGAGAGAGAGAGAGAGAGAGAGAGAGAGAGAGAGAGAGAGAGAGAGAGAGAGAGAGAGAGAGAGAGAGAGAGAGAGAGATGGACAGAGAGAGAGCGAGAGCGATGGACAGAGAGAGACAAAGAGACGGACACACACAGAGACAGAGAGAGAGTGAGAGAGAGAGAGAGAGAGAGAGAGAGACACACACAGAGACAGAGTGAAAAACAGAGAAAGAGAAAAAGAGAAGAGAAAGAGAAAAACAGAGAGACATTGAGAGACACAGGGGAGAGAGACAGATGGAGAGCGATG
This sequence comes from Gadus macrocephalus, assembly GCF_031168955.1. NCBI lineage: Eukaryota > Metazoa > Chordata > Actinopteri > Gadiformes > Gadidae > Gadus > Gadus macrocephalus. The sequence goes on from NC_082403.1 coordinate 3,914,348, forward strand.
AGAGCAAGTGAAATAAGAAAAGGAGAGGAGGTTCATTAGAAGCTTGAAGCTGGGAGGAGGCACGATACGAAGGAGATCTGGAGGTGTGTGTGTGTGCGCGCGTGTGTGTGTGTGATGAGGGAGGTAGCCAAGCGGAATTAATCTACAAATTAGAATGAATAATTAAGTCCCGGGAATCCCAAAGGAATGGGATGGAAAAGTGAGGAAAATGAAGGTGTGTGTATATGCATATATATCTAAGTGTGTGTGTGTGTGTGTGTGTGTGTGTGTGTGTGTGTGTGTGTGTGTGTGTGTGTGTGTGTGTGTGTGTGTGTGTGTGTGTGTGTGTGTGTGTGTGTGTATCTTCCACAGGCTTGAATCAGAGGCAGAGAGAGCAGCAGACGTGAGAAACAGAGAAGATAAGATAAAAAATAAATAAACTCCAGACCCGACAAGGAGAGAACAAAATGTCCGAGAGGATGGTTCCTCAGAGATAAGTCAACGTCTGCTCGGCATGCCTGGAGTTGTAATTCTATACATGACAGTCGGACTACAGTTTGGAATAGAATGCGATGTGCGAATGCGACAACCTTCTGACGTTTTAGAGCAAAGCTTCTTGAACCAACATTCTAAAACCCATATCATTGAACCCAGATTCTAGAACAAAGCACCAAGAACAGTCTAGCTTCTAGCCCAGTCTAATTGAGATGTGATTCTCAAAGCAAACCTCTCCCCCCTTACTTGAAAGGGAATTGAATAACTTAAGACTAATTCAAACACGACATTCAATATGTTTTGTTGGCACTCTTGTCGGCCGTGTTTTTTGCACCATAGTCTACCAGCGGTAAATCAAATTACGTCCAGAAACACAAAACCATAATGTCGTTATGGGCTGACTCAGCAGTTTCCACAAGGCATGATGGATGAAAGCAATGCTGTAATTCTTACCGGTCCCCTCTCTTACCCGATCTCTCTTTATCTTTCATTATTTATATTTTATTCCACATTTCTCTTTGAGCCGGTTCCCAAACGATGTGTCGCCAAAGCAAGACTGATCTCAGATAGATCCAGTCCGAGCCGCAGTTTTGATTATTGATCATTTTTACCAACGCTGCCCATGCCGATAATGAGGATTTAATGGTAAAATCATTTCCCGCTGTCCCCTTTGGAATAAAAACCATGATGAGTGAATTAATCAGCAGGCAGGGGATAGCGGAGAGGCCTGTGTGTTCACCGGCCAGGAGACAGGTCCTTGGTTCGATCCCCAGCCGTCTCTACCCTACTCCGGCCTCTCCATTACCTGTATCTGCGTTCCCCGACTCTCATTTCTCCATGGACCCCAATGGCCGAATCGTTCTCCTACCGCTCCATTAACTCTCATGTGTACCGTCTCTCTAATGAACATGAGGTTAAAGCGACGACCGGCCCACCTCGTCTCTCCCCCCCCACTGACGATGATTTGACCGGTAAGCGAACTGCATTTATAGAGCACGGTCCGAACCAGTGGCGACTCGAAGCGCTTCGCAGCATTGCCCAACATTCGCCCATTCAGGCACACGTGCACACGCCGTGCAAGACGGCCAGCTCGTCGGGAGCAGTCAGGGCGAGGCGTCTCGCTCAGGGACACCTCGACACTCCCCCGGAGGAGCCGGGGGTTGAACCAACAACCCTTCCGGTGGCCCGCCAACCCCGCTCTACCTCCTGAGCGAGAGGGTCCGAGGCGCGCGTGCACGTTCGTGCGGACGACACATCACCCAACACGGCACGTCATCGTCACATCCCCGAAAGACTCGCGATACCAGAAGTCCCCCCTGATTCGTACGTTTTGGCAACTTATGGGGGGACCGCGTTCGGAACCGCCGACGAAGATGTACGCAGCGTATGAAGGCGGTGTAGGGGGCCCCCGGTGTATGTAGGGGCCCGTGGCAGAGCCACGACGGCATCTCAACGCAGAGGTATAACGTGCCCCCCCCCCCCCCCCCCCCCCAAGAGGGAAAGAAAAGATGAGAGAGACATTTATTTTTACATTAGCGTATTACATTATACGTCTTGCGCTGACACCTGTACGTCCCGCTTGGGTCCCGAGTCGAATGACGTCTACCCGTCTCCTCCCGTTCACTCCTCCGTGTGTGTGGAGAGGATTTGCATAACGCATCCACAGACTGGGAGCCGACGGCGTCTGTGTGGGGGAGCGAGGGGAACAACCGCGAGGAGGGACTCTTGGCTGATCGGTTACGACGCGATTGAAGGGTTTTCAGAGGCGGAGGAGAAAAGATGCCCGCTGTTCCCATGACAGTCCAAACACACGTGCGCTCAAAAGATCTTCTCTTCTTTTATTCTTTCATCTTCCTCTCGGTCCTTCCCCAGTCTTCGTATACGCACTCGTAACTTCCCCCATCTTGTGTTTATTCTTTGATCTGTCACACGCGGCATAAACAACACCGGTTAAAAAATCGAATGTTTTATTAAAGTGGTGCCGATAATGAGGTCCATGTGGCGCGCGTGTGCGTGGGAGGACGATGACAGAAGGGCGATGAAGATGGCGGCAGGAAGAGGGAGACGATGAAGGCGTGATGAAGGGGAGGAGGACAGGGGGACAGAGACGGGAAACGAGGGAGGGGCGAGAGGGCCGTGTAGGATCCCCCCAGCGTGAGAGCGGTCCCTCGAGAGTAAGGACCACTGTCGTCCTGATGCACGTCGACGCGCGAACACACACATCAAAGAAACACACGCACACACACTCTTTCACACACACACACACACACACACACACACACACACACACACACACACACACACACACACACACACACACACACACACACACACACACACACACACACACACACACACTCTTTCACTCACTCACACACAAACACACACAGGCAGAAAAACACAAGTCTAAATCCATATGTTCTGCAGGTGCGTTTGAGGTAGAACGCGCCTCTTCCTCAGGTGACGAAAGTACGAGGAACACGGTGAAACGGTGAGGAACATGGCCACAACAGAGAACACACACACAACAGCACACAAACGCACACACACACGCATAACAACACAAACAAGCACACAAACGCACAGCCGGTCCAATCGGTACCGGGTGTCACTCCGGCGTGTGTTTCCCGGTCCGCTCCGGGCCTGGGTGTTTGTAAAGTTAACCGTGGGCCAACTGCAGGCTAATCGCAACAGATTACCGGCCCGATACATTTTATTACTCCAATTCCACACTCATTTGTCCAATTAGAGCCAATTAGCCCTCGCTCGTTAGGAGAGCGAGGAGCCGACGGAGGTTCCACAACCACGGGCTCTCCAGACTCAGCGATGTGCGCTGCTGGCCTCCGCCCTCCTCCTCCTCCTCCTCCGTCACCAGAAGGTGCTTCAGCTCTGTTGCCGTTGGTGATGAACCAATAATTAAAAGGCCTCTCTCTCCCCCACCTCCCCCCTCCCCTCCCCCTCCCCCTCCCCCCCCGACGGCCCCAACACACACTCTCAAAAATGGCAAAGCAAACAGACGACACACATTGACAGAGAGGCCCATTGAACACACAGAGACGACAAACACATGCCACCACAAAATGTACACAGAGCACGCCGCCGCCGCCGCCGCCACGCGTGTGTTGGCGTACATCAAGCTGTGCCCACATGAGGAGAGACACAGCCGCCCTCCATGGGTACGGCGATCAGGGGGGCTGTCTGACGGGAATGGGGACAGGCCCAGTGAGGGGATGGATGGGTTTTGGGGGGGGGGGGGGGGGTTGGCTGGGCGGGTCGGTGTTAATGACATGCTGTATTTGAGGAGGGGGGCCGCTTGGTTTATTTTGGCTGACATTCAGATTGCAGCCTCATCTCATGCACCGCCATGTCCATGAGATCACGGCGCACGCATCCTCCTGGGGGCAGGGGCGTGTGTGTGTGTGTGTGTGTGTGTGTGTGTGTGTGTGTGTGTGTGTGTGTGTGTGTGTGTCTCTCTCTCTCTGTTGCTGTGTCTTTGTCAATGCGTTAGTATGTTTTGCATGTCTTCGATGTTGTGCCTGTGCATATGTGTGTGTGTGTTTGTGAGTGTCGGTCGCGCGTCCTCACATGTGTGTGTATGTCTCTCTCTCCGTTGTTGTGTGTCTGTTGTGTCGATGGTTGAGTGTGTTTCTTCGTCTATTTTGGTGCGTCTGTGCATGTGTTTTTGTCTGTGTGTGTGTGTTTTGTCTGTGTATGTTTCTGTGTGTTTGTCAATGTGTGTGTGTGTGTGTGTGTGTGTGTCTGCGCGTCGTGTGTGTGTGTGTGTGTGTGTGTGTGTGTGTGTGTGTGTGTGTGTGTGTGTGTGTGTGTGTGTGTGTGTGTGTGTGTGTGTGTGTGTGTGTGTGTGTGTGTGTGTGTGTGTGTGCGCGCGCGCGCTCTCAGCGGGGGACAGACAGCACTACTGAGCCTGGCTGTCAGAAGGAAGAGGGATGGGGGGGAGAGAGCCTCCCGACTCGGGGACCAGGAGAGTTTAAAATCATATACAACAACATTAAGTTCCCCCCCGACGGCTCTTCCTTCAGACACACGTGCACTGTGCACGTGCACTACGCACCCGGACAGACTTAAACCCCGTTGAAAAAAAAAACGGCATCCTTAGCCTTCAATGGATTAACATCTTCTCTCAACAAGGTGTCAAACTTTAACTCTATAACTCTACTGACTGTAAGTCGCTTTGGATAAAAGTGTCTGCTAAATGCACTAAATGTAAATAGTTAATTGCATATGTTTTTTTCCTTAATTTGTCACGTTCTTAGCCAACACGTTTAATGTGAGAACATTGTGAGGATACTGTGTTTTAAAGAGCAAAACACCCTCGTGCTGTGGTATCTTACGCTCAAAACACAGAGACACGAAGGCGTGGGTGTGCTAGCAGCTAACGACTCACACATTAGCATGCATCGCATTTACATTTAGGCCATTTAGCAGACGCTTTTATCCGAAGCGACTTACAATAAGTACATCTTTCAGAAGAAGGAGAAACAATATACCCTGTAGGTACAGTAAGGATGTTCATAGAAAATGTGACAAGGGCCTAGCACTAACAATCACTAGGTAAGCTACCTTGGATAAGATGCTACACAATGCTAAGTACTATTTTGAGTAAAAATATATTTTTGTATGTACGTACAATTTAACATACAATGCAGCCACAATTCCACATAAAAACACAGTCACACCCACAGACACACACCCATAGTCACACCCACAGACACACACACACACCCACACTGACCCAGTCACCCACACACACCCACATTCAACCACACTTATGCGGCCATATACATTCATCAACATCCATACTCAGAAACAGCGTGAGGCAGCAGCATCGCCAGGAACATCTCAACTTCATATTAGTAACGTCATCACATGCAATTTAATAAAGTTAAGTTTCCGTAGGAGCAGCCAGACCAGAAGGCGCCAGGAAGGGGACGAAAAGCGGTTTACAGGGACGCGTTTCTCATATCTGAAAGGTAGCTAGAGGCTACAGGGTGAAGTTATGTGACCAGAAAAACGAAGGTTTATGAGGACAACCGGATGGGAAAGGGTGAGGAGTGGCCAGAGGGGGTGGACACTTGAAGAAAAGTGGTTTATTGGGACAGCGGCTCTGAAAGGTGATCAGTGGCTAGCGGGAGAAGATTACCTGGAGAAGACTGGTTTATGGGGACAGCGGTTCTGAACGGTGAGACTTGGCGTGAGGGGGAGGAGGATACCTGGAGAAGAAGATTGGCTAATGGGGACCCGCGTTTCCGAAAAGGTGAGCAGTGACCAGAGGGGCTGGAGACCTGGAGAAGAGTGGTTTATGGGGACAGCGGCTGAGAGGTCAGCAGTGACCAGAGGGGCTGGAGACCTGGAGAAGAGTGGTTTATGGGGACAGCGGCTGAGAGGTCAGCAGTGACCAGAGGGGCTGGAGACCTGGAGAAGAGTGGTTTATGGGGACAGCGGCTGAGAGGTCAGCAGTGACCAGAGGGGGTGGAGACCTGGAGAAGAGTGGTTTATGGGGACGGCGGTTCTCATTTCTGAAAGGCCGGCAGGATGAATAGGGGCGACGGCGGCCCGGAGAGAAGCAGTTTATGGGGACGGCGGCGGCGAAAGGTGAGCGGGGTCCGGAGGGCGTAGAACGGTGATGGAGGAGAGACGCGCGGGGCAGGCGATAATTATGAAAATACAGAAATAGAGCGCTGTTCGGCTCCGTGTTGAACTTCCCTTCACCTCCCCCCCCCTCTCATCCCTCCCCCCCCCACTCCCGATTTCACACATCTCCCCCCTCCCCCCCCCCCCCTCTCCGCCAGCTCCACTTCCCACAACTTTTTATTCAACTTCTTTTCATCTCCCGTATTTCTCACAGGTCCCTCCCCTTCCATGACTCATCTTTCACTCTTTTTTTAATTCTTTCTTCCCCCTCGTTTTTCCCCACTCGACTTCACTTTTCAAACATCCTCAAGCCTTTGAATCCATCTCTCCCTCTCTCCCCCCCCCCCCCTCTCTCTCTCTGTCTGCGTCTCTCCTAGTTTATCACTATTCTGATTCAATATTTTTATATCCCTCGCTCTCTTTCCCTCCGTCTCTGTTCCTCTCAATGTTTTATACATTTCTTTGACTTCCTGTCCTCTCTTCCCCTCCTCTCTCCCTGCCCCTCACCTGTCAAAATGGATTAGCTCTCTATCTCTTCCTCTCACCTTCTCCCTCTCTCTATTCCCTGTTCCTGCCTCAACTCTGGTTCATCGGTGGTCTGTGAGCCAGGTTCGGATCAATGAGATGTTCCGATGTCCTCATGAGATGTTCTGGAGAGAAGTCTTCTTGGGGTGGTGGGTGAAACACCCTTCAGTGAGTGCGTGTGAGTGTGAGTGTGTGTGTGTGTGTGTGTGTGTGTGTGTCTTCCTGCAATAATCATAGCGTAAACTCCTCTTCAACCCATTAAAAGATGACTTTTCCACTCTCAAAGTTCGGGGTCTATTGCAAGTTTACTTGCGGTAGAAGACGCAATAGAGGAGAAACGGGGGCACTCTTCTCTCGACAAGGAAGAGAGGCTAAATAAGGCAATGGCAAAAGTTGAGTTAGTAAGTGAGTAACCACTGCAGGCATCGTGTAAGCGTGTTATCGTTAAAAACGGCATGACTCCCATTTATCGGGAGATGCTATCCTGACTTTCTCCTTTAGAGGGAGAGATGCTAGGTTTGAGTTGGCTCACTTGTTCCATCATTCCCTATTCCTAATTAGTGAATACTACAGAGTGCTCTATTTAGGGAATAAGTAGAGGGGGAATTCAGACTCTAATTGGTTGCCTAAACAAGCCGACACTCGTTAGAGCCTTGGAGTCGTTTGTGTAAATAACCCATTATGGGAGGACCGTCCCTATTGGATGAATCTGATTACACCGTCTACCGCTATGCATCATGGGATATAGTGCAGGAATGTGTTGTATATCGTTAGCCTCATAGGGTAACTGCCTGAATCATATTTTAAGGCTCATCACGTATTTAGCGTCAAAAATGCCTTGGTCAAATAGATGACTTAGGCAAATAGTGATTATGGTATGTAAAAAAAACTGATTGGCTTAGGATATAGCCAATGAGGCCCAGTGAATCAGCAGCTTTAGAAGAGTAGATTAGAAAAAATTGAAGTATTGCTCTATGGAGGGCAATCAGATTTGTGACAAAATAGTGCCACCCTAAATAATGTACTACACGGGTCACAAATGGACCATTTCAGAGTGAGATGATGGGGGTCCTTAGTCAACCAGGCAGCTGCCCTGAAGCACTGCCTGAATCAAACTTGCCTGCATTTTAAAACAACTTTTAAATGGAGTTCTCACTCAACTGTTTAGAACTACAACTCCCAGCAGCCACTGCATGCCCTCGACGCCAGCGAGAGGATCAACGAGACGTTTATCAACAGTAATGAACTGTTTCTCACAGAAGAGGAAAAACGCTGCGGATAATTTATTACACGCCCTCAACACTTGCTTTAACATGAGAGCCCTGAACACAGTTTTATTAAGGTCGTACGTCCTTGGCGAGCTGTGCCCCTAGAATGTTCCATGTGCAGTCTCAGCACAATGGGATGTTAATTAATGAATCATCTAATCAACATTTGATTAGAATTTAAATATAGGCTTTTCACATCTGCATGGGTGCATTCAAGGAGTCGGAAGGACATATGAACACACACACACACACACACACACACACACACACACACACACACACACACACACACACAACACTGTTGTGTCTGTTGCTTTTCAGCGTTCAACAAGTGTGCTGTTGGATGAGGGCCTTCCAACAGGTGCACTACTTCCCAATGTCTCTCTGCATTTAGTTTACCTCCAACTCAGAGTGGCTGTGTTGGTGTCTGTGTGTTGAAACCGTCCCTATAATTACATCGAAAGAATCCACCAATACGGTCATCTAATTTAAATGTACATTTCCATGGCACGTCCGACGCGTGAAAAATAAAGAAACGAGCAGAAGCACCCGAAGGAGAAAACGCACCTACCTCACAGAACGGTCTGGAAGAGGGTCAAGTCCTTAATCCAAACGTGAAGAACCCCTCAAAAGTAATCCATGGAAGACAACGACCAAAAAACAAAGTAATCCAAAAGAAGTAATCCGACACAGGATGGGAGGTGGTAAGACACTCATGACCGAGGCCTTCTGATCGTAATGTCCTTTTTCCATTTAAATCCGCTCACACTGGTCAGCTGTAACAAGATATTTCAAATTCTATCCACTTGTGACGTCACAAAGACCACGGAATAGAATTCCCTGGGGGCCTATACAAACTGGTAGGCCGTGTGTGTGTGTGTGTGTGTGTGTGTGTGTGTGTGCGTGCGTGCGTGCGTGTCTGCGCGCATTTGTGTGTGTGTGTGTGTGTGTGTGTGAGTGAGACCCTCCCACTAGTAATGTCAAAAATCGACGTTGAAATGGCCTGATTAATCAACCTCACTGAAGCTGGTAAAACAAGGGCCCTTTAACTTAGTCTAGTTCCGGGTTTGTAGTTTATTTTCTCAGGAGCAGGCGGTCCGCCTCCCTCTCCACACTGATCGGCCATCTTGAGAGAAGTGACACCAAACCAAACTGGAGGCTGTGTAATCAAAACGCATCAGCCACACCTGCTCTCAATGACATGTGTCTTTCCCCCTCACAACACAACACATGACACAGCAATGGGAAGAAAAACAATCAGAAACACCCCTGTTCAACAGAGGAAATATGATGTAGATAACACACTTTATTTATCAGATCAAAACATAATTCAATACAATTTTTCAATTCACCAACAATTTCAATTGAAACTTATAGTTACGGTGTATGTAGGTGTGCGTGTGTGAGTGTGTGCGCGTGTGTGTGTGCGTGTGCGTGTGCGTGTATGCGTGCGCGCGTGTGTTTTTGACCAATCAGCGACAGCAACAACAACAACATAAAACCCACCAGTAAAGAGTCAGAAACCTCTTCATGTGTTAAAGGTATAACTTAAACTTAATATATGCTTCGTTCAAACCACTAGGCGCCACTTTCCATGATTGCACACGATAGGCCTGACTTTGAATAAATATATCTTATTTACTTTGAGTCGCCGTTGATTTATTTCTACGTGTTCATTATGCGGTCTCTGGGGGACATTTTGTTTGTCCTGCTTGTCACTCAGCCACAGCCTCTCTGTCCCGGGTCCATTCTTTAAGGCTGTTATTCATGGCCTCTCTCTCCTGCTCTTAAGCTCTCTCTCCCACCTAATCTCGTCCTCTGTCTGTCTGTCTGTCTACCTTCCTCTGTGTCTCTCGCTCTGTGCATCCTTATCTCCCGGTGTCTCTCTCTCTTTCACTCTCTCTCTCTTTCTCTCTCTCTGTCTCTCTCACTATGTCACTCTGTCTCTGTCTCTATCCCTCTATGTGTGTGTCTTTCTCCGTATCTGTCTCTAGCTCTCTATCTCCCTATCACTCCCTATCAGTCTCTCTATCTCTCTTTCACTGTTTATCCTTCTCTCTCTCTCTCTCTCTCTCTCTCTCTCTCTCTCTCTCTCTCTCTCTCTCTCTCTCTCTCTCTCTCTCTCTCTCTCTCTCTCTCTCTCTCTCTCTCTCTCTCTCTCTCTCTCTCTCTCTCTCTCTCTCTCTCTCTCTCTCTCTGAGAGCTAATGTGACCTTTCTGAGCTGTCATCGCTCCGCCGGGTTGTCAATCATCAGGTGTTCCCATTAGAGCAGCTTTATCAGGGGCTGTCAGCAGGGAAGACCCGCCCCCAGACTCTGATTCCAGACACACACACACACACACACACACACACACACACACACACACACACACTAGGCACACACTCATGCCCCCCCGACTGCCATTCAGAGATACACTTACATACACAGAGGCACGCACACACCTATATTAGCTCAAGCACAAACATACACACACACACACACACAAACAAGGTCACACTTGCACGAACACACACATATATAAACTCACACACACACACCCATACACAAACACCACTCTCACCTTCACTCAATAAGAAAAGAGATTAAGAGAGAGAGAGAGAGAGAGAGAGAGAGAGAGAGAGAGAGAGAGAGAGAGAGAGAGAGAGAGAGAGAGAGAGAGAGAGAGAGAGAGAAAAGAGAGTGAGAGTCTGCTAAAGAGAGAGAAAGAGAGTTTTAGATACAGAGAGGTAAAGAGAGGTGAAGAGAGAGCGAGTGAGACATAGAGAACAACAGATAATTAGCTGATGGTATTTATAATCCTGAGGTTCCTCATTGGGCTCGCCAGTCTGTCTAAAGCGTTAACACCAGAGATGTTTCTCTGCTGGAATCATCCTGGTCTCACTCTCATCGACCAGTGTGGGGTCCAGGAGGGAAACATACAGATGTATTATTCACTTTAGTATATTATATCAATAAATCAACAAATGCAAATAAAATACACAATGAAATTAGAAAGTTGGATATCGCATATTTAAAACATTGTGAATGCTCGGTGTCAACAGGCAATGGCACTTGTGTTTTTACAGCTGTGTTTTAACAGCTAGATGTGAGCCCGTTTTCCTGCAGCGGTCCAGTGAGTGTCTGATCAGAGTGAGTCTGTGTTTAGTGTTCAGTGGCTGGAGCTGGGGATGGACATCAGCCAATGAGGTCCCTGGCATTAACGCAAGCAGGTTGGTATCTAAATGTAGTCATATGCATAAACACGTGCAGACACGCGTATAGAGATACACAGACACAAGCACACAGATACGTCCAGGCAAAAAGCCACAGCCACACACACACACACAGCTCAGTGGGTTCAAAAGTGTCTATTGAACATAGAAGCTCAACACTGGTACTCAATGAGAGAGAGAGAGAGAGAGAGAGAGAGAGAGAGAGAGAGAGAGAGAGAGAGAGAGAGAGAGAGAGAGAGAGAGAGAGAGAGAGAGAGAGAGAGAGAGATTCAAAGACTCCATGATTCAACTTTTATCTGGGAGCCAGTCAAATGCACACAAAAGCCGGGCTGTCCTTGAGTCCATTCTGCAAACACACTAGTACCCCCCATCGTCACACACACACACACACACACACACACACACACACACACACACACACACACACACACACACACACACACACACACACACACACACACACACACACACACACACACATTAATACAAACACACACACTGGTCATTGAACGTCATTGAATGTATGGTCTGCTTATGTATGTGTATATGTGCGTCTACATGTGTTTGTGTGTGTGTGTGTGCGCGTGTGTGCGTGCGTGCGTGCGTGCGTGCGTGCGTGCGTGCGTGTGTGTCACTCAGGTGTTAGCAAACTCATTTAGTCTCATGCTAGTCACAAAACATCACGGCCACAATTTTTTAATCCTTGGGGCACTGAGCCGTCATTAACCACTTTGTAAATAAAGTTTGACATAACGGGGATGTGCTTAAGGTGATGAATCGTTCCTTTGCCTTCACCCTTGTTGTTTGTTTGTTCCCAATAAACTTTTAACGTGTGTTCCCCTTCACCCTGGCCGTCTGTCATCCATTCATCGTGCTTTCTCCTCCTAATCTCCTGCCTCCATCCATCTTCTCGTTCATCTCTATTGGGCCATCACCAGCCCCTCCATCTGTCTTGTTTCTCCGTCTGTGTGTCTGTATATCATTCTTTATCTGTGTTCTATCCTGTCCCCTCATATATTTGTCTCGCTGCGTATATCGCCCAGCTGTGAGCTCCCAGTGAGACGATCTTTCCTGCAGACTTTTTTGTTTTTCCTCCAAGGGCAACAACATGAACTTCAAACTCCTTGACTATATCACTGACTGGCCTCGACTTTACGTGTTGGAGGTTATCGGGGTAAACTGACGTCTTGTGGCTCAGGAGGAAGAGCGGGTTGGCTGGTAACCGGAAGGTTGCTAGTTTCGATCCCAGGCTCCTCCTAGCGTGAGAGCGTTGAGCGTTGAGCACCTCACCCTGACTGCTCCCCGACAAGCTGGCCGTCGCCTAGCGTGGTTGAAACCGCCGTCGGTGTCTGAACGTGTGGGTGAATGTGGGGCAATACTGTGAAGCACGTTGAATGGCCGCCGGTCATAAGAGCACGGTATAATCCAGTCCATTTACCATTTAACAGACTTTTGTACGTTGCTGAACAGTCTCCACAGGTAAAGTCATGGCAAACATGACATGGTTCCGCCATATTTTCAACATTTTGAGCCCGAGGCGAACAACTATTGCCTTAACGAAACACGTCTCGTTACGAACCGCGGCCGAACCAACGTCGTAAACTGAACGAAACGGTGCGAGCGCATCGGTTACAGTAAAACAAGTCGCAGAACTCTACGCCTCGGTGTATTTACTGTACTGCCCGTCAGTAATGAGCTTCAGCGGGAGGAGAGGGAAGACACTTGCGCCACGCGAGCTACTGCTCCCCCGCTACCAGCCCCCCCCCCCCCCCCCCCCCCCCCGCCGACAAAGTCCACTCCCCCCCCCGGTCGTAAGAAGACGACGGTGGCGAAGACAAATTTACTTTGGACGAGCACTCTCATGCATTAAACATGACTTCTCGTACACGGCCATGGCCTGCATTTCTCAGACTCGATTAAAGCCTCTGTTCATTCATTTAATTTGCAGAATAAGTGGGGGGGATATTGACCTTCCCCCCCGCCAGAGTGTTTGATGGAGGTGGTGTAGGAGCTGAAACAGCATGCGGGCCGGGAATAAATTAGCTTTTAATTAGTAACATCATATTCCCATCCACCGCCATCGTTAGCGCGCCGTTGATGTTGTTGTTGCGGATGTTTAATGGGAGAGAGGGAGATGTAGCATGTATTGATTCTCTTGCGGTGGCACAGGAAAACGCACAGTGGGTTCTTTATTGTCCTTTTTTTTTGATAAGTTAAATCCGGGAAAATCCAGTTTAATGCATCGTCAGAGTGGATGAAGAGTTTGTGCATACATAATGGCCGGTTTCACCGTCAAAAGGTCACCTGTATGGGTGTTGCTCGCCTGCAGCCTTATCATTTATCGTATGATTGGTTCAATTTTGTATGATTTTCCACTAGTCTTTGGTTCTAATTGTCCTCAGTGGCGTCACTAGGCTGTTTCATTCGGGGTTAAAGCCCCGGATATTATTTAATTAGCCCCGAATCGGATAAAAAAAATAAAAAAAAACTTTTTTTTTTCTTTTTTTTTTGCTTGCTCTACACCAAAAACAAGCATGGGGTTTCCAGGGGCATCTCAAAGTAGCCTAGTCCGGCAGTCAGGAAGCTATTTAAAGCTATAATAAACTGCGTATTATTTAAATCATTCTGAAAAAATTTGCGTGAAAAAAGAAAGCATGCAAAGAAAAATTAACGCACGCATTTTCCCTTTCCCTCTGGGCTAAGCCCCGGATATTTTAGAAACCTAGAAACGCCCCTGATTGTGCTTATTTCCTTCGTATGCATCCAAGTATATAACCAAGAATATATACATTCTCATATTCTTGGCACATTTTTGGAGATTTTGTATGTTTTTATTTATGTTCTAGTCTTTGGTTCCGATGCTTATTTCATTTCGGATACGTTCTCACATTCTTGGCACATTTTTGGAGCCGTGAGACTACAACTTTCGCAACTCAAACAAATAAAAAATAACTTTGACTTGAGAGTGCGATAACAAAGTGAGCCCAACAGCGGCTGGTTGAGACCGGTTTGATCCCTGAGAGCTGAGACTCACAACCTGCACAAACTTTACTTCCAATAATTCAAAGTTTCACTTTCAGCTTGGTGGGAAACAGCAGAGTATTGCCGCTTTCGGTGCTAGTGTTATCTAGATTAGCATCGCAGTTAGCGCTAGCATCACGGTTAGCGTTAGCATCGCGGATGGCGTTAGCATCGCGGATGGCGTTAGCATCACGGCTAGCGTTTACATTCAATGAAACGATTACAGGGTTAGTGTTCATGGCCACTAACATGTTATATTTGTTCGTAGTGCATACATCAAACCAGACATGACTTTAAATGGCGGTTACTTTCACTCAGTAACCCTGAAGAACAGACACGCACAACCCAGCGTTTCTGTCCCTTTCTAACATATTGGGATCAGAGAATATGGGGATGCAATTCAATGTGGAGGGGTTATATTGTGCAGCGATGCTCACAGAGTGTCCTTGAATAGTATTCCAGTAAATAAAGCATGAACTGTAAGGAAAGGCTGCACTGACACTAAAAGTGCTGTGTCATACCAGCGGACTTGGTTCGTGTTAGAACGAACCTATGTCTTAAAACGATGCCCGGACACGTGTTTTTGTCTATAAGGTATTAATTATTGATTGTGTTAAAAGCATCTGGAACCCAATTCTATGTTCTCTCAAGACACGTACGTTCTCTTAGAATATTCTACAGTACATACAGTACTTTACCAATTAGCTCTCTTCACCTCGTCCCAGTTCCCTCTCTCTCTCTCTCTCTCTCTCTCAAAACACACTTCCATGCATTTACCTTCCATCTCTCTCTCTTTACTTATGCGTGTTTGTTCAGCTGTCATTGAAAAGATAATAATGTCTCTCTCTCTCTCTCTCTCTCTCTCTCTCTCTCTCTCTCTCTCTCTCTCTCTCTCTCTCTCTCTCTCTCTCTCTCTCTCTCTCTCTCTCTCTCTCTCTCTCTCTCTCTCTCTCTCACTGTTTGCTTAGTTGTTCCTTTTGTTTTGTTTCCTCCTTTATTTGTGTGTGTTGTAATGAACAAATAACCGAGTTGTTTGGACATAATTGTTTAGAAGAGAAAAAGAAAAGATTAGCCAAATCCTCCCTCTGCCTCCATCCCTCCCTCATCATCCACTGTGAACCTCATGAAGTTACACTGAGTGTGTAACTCAACGGGGGGGGGGGCTGTCTTTTTAATTCACACATTCTCTTTCCCATGGTGATGCCCAAAAATCCATCCAAACATTACCGGGGAAGAACACACCATCTGCCCAACCATCATGGACAGGCCCACCTCCCCAACTCCCCCCTACCCCCCATCATTTAAAAACCAACAGATGGAAACCACGGTGCACGAAAAGGCAAAAAACAACAACCCACAATGCACTTTGTTGTTTCCACACGGAGGCACACGCGCGGGGCCCATCCGACCACTCGACGGCAAACGGACGCGTGTTGAAAACAACAACGTTTTGTTTACTGCCCGCGAGGCCACTGCGTCCCGCGAACACGGAGGTTATTAAAGGCTATTCCGGTACGTTTAATGTCCTATTTATAAGAAGAAACGCAACACCTTTGCAGAGGGTATAAAAACACGTCGGTAATTAGAGGGAGTCGAAAGAGTAAATAAGGAGAATAGGCGGGAAGTCGCACTTAGCTGCTGTCTGGCACACCTGGGTCATTAAGGACCTCGTTAAGGAACTCGTTAAGAAGCGGAGGATTAGGTATAATTAGTGGCTTAATTAGTGCGTCGCCGTGGGCCCCGCCCAGCTCCAAACAGGAGGTGTTCAGCCCTTTGAGGGAGGAGGAGGAGGAGAGGGTTAAACAAGGACTAATTGGAGACGGTTAGTGTTAGAGGAGGAGCAGCTGGAGGAGGAGTTTCAGTCCACTCTGGGCCGGAAACCAACTACTGAAAGGGGCGGGGTTACGACTTGTTTCCTGTTTTGTTACGGAGAAAAGAAAATGAAATCGCATGACGAGACTTTCAGAATTGGATTTTAAGAAGTGTTTTCTGCAGTGGCCAGCGTGCGCATTGTTTATTTACAGACACATTTTTAAGTTTTATAGTTCTAGCCGAGTTGCCGATAGCCAATTACTTACAGATCCACGCCTCGAGCAACACGATTGGTCAGTAAATATCAAGCGAGGGACTGTGAAACAACCCGCTGACCCACATTGAGTGGGCGAACCACGAAGACTGGATGTATATTATAATCTCAAGTCTGATTTGTGAGGCTATTCAAGCCATAAAGTGAGAGTCTTCATACCATTAAACTAGCGAGAGAAATGGCATTCCACCTGCTCTGTGTTATATTCATTCATGATTCCATGAAGGCGCAATCGTGAATTGTTTATTGATCCTCCAGATTTGCAATGGAGGGATGTGGCAATATTGCAAGCATGCACACCAACATAGACTTGTACGTCCATGCATACATTTCTGGAATACCTCGAGGAAATTAGCTGTCGATTAGAAAAAGGTGGATGAATTTTATGGAGCATTAAAGATCGACTACAAAATCTGTCAATTTGTGTGTGTGTGTTCGTGTGTGCGTGCGTGCGTGCGTGCGTGCGTGCGTGCGTGCGTGCGTGCGTGCGTGCGTGCGTGCGTGCGTGCGTGCGTGTGTGTGAGAGTGTGTTCATGCGTGCATGTGTGCGTGTGTGCACGTGGGTCTGCATTTATGTGTGCATGTGCGTTTGTGTGAGTGTGCAAACGCTTATGTGTTACACAAGTATCCCTTTAGCAGAACTTATAAATCAGAATAAGTTGAACTAATCAATTTGGACCCAGACTGATAGACTGCGTTTTGCCTCTGACTTCAGAGTTGAGGAAGTAATTGTCTAAATGAAAAGTAATTTTCTATTTTTAAAACCCCCGCAGGCTTCCCTTCCTGGTTTCACGGGAGAAACATATTGCTGAGAACTGCCATTTTGCAATTAATATCAATTAATTATGCCGAACATGAGATAACTAGGTGAAGACGCCAAAGCCAAGCAGAAAGACAGACGTACAGATGGACAGACAATGAGAAGGACAGGCAGACAGAGACACAGACAGACAGACCGATAGACAGATCAACACACACACACACACACACACACACACACACACACACACACACACACACACACACACACACACACACACACACACACACACACACACACACACACACACACACACACACACACACACAGACCCTGGGAGGACAACCAGTAAGGTAAAAGACATTAGCCGGCTTTCATTCCCTAATCTTTGGGTCCTAATGGCCTTCTAGTGCCTGGGCTGTTTGGACGTCTGGCAGACATTATTGACCAATCACGTCGATGTCTCCTCTTTCATAGCCTCTATTATCAGAAGCTTCCAGAACCTCTATAGTTACCAAATGGACGTAGTTATTAAGACTAACATAATATATATTATATGCATATATATATGCTGTATATTTATACTGTACAACCTTGATATGAAAAATAATATATAATGTCGATTATTTTTAATATAAATGATTAAATTAATTAAATTATCAGTGATTGACGTGTATGTTTGTAGCTAATAAATGTGACGATGGAAATGTTCAGAATGACTTGCTTTTTTTTTGGAGCGTCGCTCCAAGACAGCGACGCAGAGAACCCTTTGTAACTATATAAATAACTCCTAATCAAACTGTTGTGTTCTAACGTTTAAATTAATAATTACGCACGATCCGCACTTCAGTTTGAGCTGCCAACTCTCACGGTTTCACCGTGTGACACACTCTTTTGCTTGTTTACACAAGCGCACACACGCCACACATCCAATTTCACACGGCAAAAAATAAAATAAAATAAGAACGTCTTCAGCCGAGACGTTTGTTCATTTCCAAACTCCCCGACGGTAGATGGCGCTGATGAGCGCCACTGTCCTGCACCCATATATGCTGCATCCGAAGTCAGCGACCAAAGAAGAGTGAGACGGCGGGAGAAACTACCTTGAGAAGTCAGATGGGAATCTAAACTCTCATCTGAGACTATACTTACAAAGGTATGTTACAATAAAATGTCGTTCAATTGAGTACTCACTCTCTTAAACTTTAAATCTTGAAAGAAATTATTTGTTTGTGTTTGTGCGTGTCTGTGGACATGATTTAGTGTGGTGACCGTTGGTGGACTCAGTTGTCGTAACAGTAGCAGGATAGCGCCATGTTAACCTCGTGGTATAGGCCTAATGCATGCGCAAAACATCAGCTCATAGCATTGTTTATTTGCTCACATGGCATTTATCTTTTTATTAACAGGCCAAAGAAAAGGACTCACTGTGGATATTCTGTAGGGCCAAACAGCACTTCGAACTGGTAATGTATTCCAAAGATTTTTAACATAAATAATAGGCTGCAAGAAATGTGCAATAGAAGTAGGCATGTTCTTATAACAGAGTAGTTATTAAACCAACATGATCACCATTTTAATTCTTTAAGGTTTCAAAGATTTAAAAAGCGGTTCAAACATATGGTTTTCACAAGGTACAGGGAGGAAGAAGGGCTTTAACAACGGGTGTTTTCATGAATTATAAATGACTTATGTATTTGTTTATTTAATCTATTTTTTTTCTATTTTTTTCTATTTTCTTTGTTTGTAAATATGTATTATTAGATATGTATATTTGGGGAGTTAGATTATTACTTGAGTAGTGGAGAAGGGGTAGGTTTAAATAAGCATATGCTTCATCCTACTCCTTTTCGGACATGTTGGGTTCACATTATTACTTTTTATACTGACTATTGTTATTGTTGTTTTCACTATTCTCATTGGATTTGTTTTTTGTTTTTGTTTTTTCAGTTCACTTTGTTGTGTTACCCGCACATGTTCGAAATAAACTATCTAAACTAAAGAGACCTTTGACAGGACAAAAGCGAAACCATTTATTTTATTTAAAGAACCAGCCAAGTGAAAAAAGACAGAGAAACGCATTGACAGAACAGCCAGAACCACGGATAGAAACAACAGGACAATAGACAGAGGAGCAACACACGGGACAGAGAGAGCATGAGACTGCTGTTCTTTCAAGCCACCGTACCAACTTTCACTACTTTCAAATTGCCTCTTCAAAGAGAGCGGTCATCAATATTTATGTTATATGATGAGGTTAGGGCTGGGCGATATATCGATATTTAAAATATATAGATATTTTTTCAAACGCGATATGAAACGAGACCATATCGTCAATATCGATATAATTCAATTTGCATTGAAATTACAGCACATTTGTTCCAAATAACACCAGTTTTGAACCGCGCCTGCCGCCTGCTATTTCGTAACTCTGCTTATGTCTCTCCCGCTCTGCCTCCGGCTGACACACAGTCTCTGCCCCACCCCCACCCACCCCCACCCCCCCCCCCCCTTCCACTGACTCACGTCACTTTTTGAAATCGCGAAACATGAGAAACACGATCCGATTTCGATTTATGCGGTTCAGTCATTTCGAAACCGCATCGAGCTGTAGAAACGCTGTAGTAAATATTCAAGGCGCTGGATCTCCACAGAAAAAAGTGTTCAGAATTTGTTTAATACCATTGTTGTGATCAAAATATCAATCAACCTACCTAGGTCAAAGCTTACACTGGTCTATGAATAAGGCTATATTGTGGCACATAGGCAGTCATTTAGGCACAACAATAGTTTTCTGGTTTAATGTTCAACTCCAGACTAGGCCCTTCAAGTCCTGATGCCAAACATGAATCAGAATAAGTTCAGTTATTGCACATTTTTAGCAGACCACCCAAAAATCCACTAGAATGCAGGAAATCACATCTACTTAATCCAAAAATTGGGGGTGGATGCCTTTGCTTCACAGAATGTAACCAATATTGTCCATCTCCAGTAAGCCGCCCCTATCAATGGCTTGGGGCCTACCCACAAACCACCAAAATGCAGGGCACAACATGGGTTCAACATCCAATTATTATCCGGTTTTTTTAAAAGTTGGGAGCTCTGAGTTTGATGCATCCCCATACAACGCATAATAACATTCAACGCACAATTATGATTTGTATTGCATTTTCACCTCTCCCCGTAAGTTATTTATGCGAAAC
Organism: Gadus macrocephalus; assembly: GCF_031168955.1. Lineage (NCBI taxonomy): Eukaryota > Metazoa > Chordata > Actinopteri > Gadiformes > Gadidae > Gadus > Gadus macrocephalus. The sequence goes on from NC_082403.1 coordinate 3,934,551, forward strand.
ATATTTTATAAAACAATACGGCTATAAATATGCATGTCGTATCTTTCGTTCGATATTTCTCTATATCTTAGCGGAGCGGGTTTCTCTGCACCGTAACGTACTGTACTCAGCGTCGATCTGTGGTCTGCTCAACTCGCAGTCTTTAAATCTTTGAAGGTTGTATCAGCTATTCTAGGCCGAAACATAAATTATCACATTCATCCGATCTTTTCTCACGATCCGCTAGCTTCGCGCCCCATAAGCAGGCCGTCAAAAAACGCATCTCTGTAGGCAGCCTATGCTCCGAGATCGTCCGCTAATACAAATGGCACTACAACCACCCAAAACCAAAATAAACAGTACAGTGTTTCCCCTAGGATGGAGTTGCAGCAGCGGAAGTGAAATGTTATGTTTTTCGCACGCAATTTTTTTTATTTGCTCGCAAAGCACACCCTGCCGGGAGGTTTCTATGTGTCTACTGGCAACATACTTACAGTACATTTGTGCACATTAATGAGCAGGGGAAATAAGGAGAGATTGAGCATATTACAAGTATAATCTTTAAAAACATTATTTACATTTATTTAACAAAAAATATTTATATCAACAACCACCCTATACATTAAAATCCCATAACCCAAATACTACAACAATCAAAAAGGTCTGTGCCTCAAACCAATGCATCTTCCCACTCCCTGCCCTCTCCCCATCACAAAGGTTGTAGTAGGAGCATAAATAGGCCATGCCTCTATTGAACAAGTTTTGGGGCTCTAGAGTCAATAATGGCGACGCTACTGAAAATGTTGCTAAAAAAAAAATTATATTGACATTTTTGCTTAAAAGAAATTTCTTAGAAATAAGTAGAGACATATTTTTCAAAACATAAGGTTGCAGTAAGACCATAAAGAGCCCATGCATATGGAAAACGTTCTAGGGATCTAGAGTCAATAATGGCAACCAGGGGCGAGTCTAGGTTCTGACTTTTGGGGGGGCTCAACCCCAGGCAGCCACAGGGGTATATGAAGTATATAAAGTCCTGTGCAAGATATTTTTTTTTTCCACAACCTTTATTGTCTTAGTTACTATGCTGTTGCACGTCTAAGCCGATAGCTTATTTTGTGTAAGTTTCACTCAAAAATTACCATATTTTCCTGAATATGTTACTGAAACATATTGGTACAACATGATGTCGCCTCACTTTCATGGACCCATACAATTTATGAATTGTATCAACATACATTTTTATAAAACATTTTTATAAAAAAAAATCAACAAGTAGAACATGTACTAGTCGAATACTATGAGAAACAGACCACTATTTCGGGAGCACTAAACTATGTTGTCTCGCCTTCAGGGACCCATAAATTTTTATAAAACTTCTGATGCCAAAAAATCTTGTTGTTCTGAAGCAAAAAAAAAGGGTGCTAATTTTCAGTTAAAAAATAACTGCAGGCATTATTTTATCAGCTGAGGGCGTTTTCATTGCCATAACAACATGAGCTAATCAACAAGTACCACATGTTCTAGACCAGTGGTTCTCAATCATTTTTCTTTCATTCCCCCCCTAGGAGACAGACATTTTATCATGCCCTCCCTGAATTGAAATAGCCTACTATTGAGAACCTGCTAATATTTATTTATTTAGATTAATACAAATTAACGGAGATAACATCTGCAACAACTTAAAACTATTTCCAACTTCAGTTTTGTAACAAATTTGTAACATTTAAACAAGACTGCTAAGTCTGTGTGAATCTCAAAACAGAGAAACAAGAGCAAATGATTCACTGGGTTTTGCATTTAATTATAATATTTTTAAAAAGTAAACATTGGTCACTTGTCAGCTTCATCAGCTTATTCCCTTTCAAAAAAAATAATATATGTTCATCTTTAAAGCATGAATAAAGACACCAAGTCCCTCTGTCATGACTTTTTAAGATCAAAATTCTTGTAAAACTTCTGACCCTTGGTCTTATGTTTATTCAAAATAAAATAAGTAACCTATTAAAATAAATAAATGCATAAGACACTAAGTCCCCTCTGCTGCTCACTGACACTTTTAATCAGCTGAGTCTCATAGTATTAGAACATATTGTACTTGTTGATTAGCTCATGTTGTTATGGCAATGAATACGCCCTCAGCTGATAAACTAATGCCAGCATTTTTTTTCAACAGAAAATTAGCGCCCATATCAACATATATTTGATATTTTTCTGCTCCTTGCGCCTAATCATGCTTATCATGCTACGCAGCATCACAAGGCTCTGCCGACTAAAACATGAAGCATTTCAAGAAGAGGCGTTTGCTTAGCCTACTCTCGGCAGGGCTTGGCGCCGACGTTGGGCGTTAAAGCTCACTCCACACGGAGCGTGGCCGCTTCAACGGCTCTACTCGGGGGCGTTTCGGTGGAAGACATCTGCGCGGCTGCGTCTTGGTCTTCCCCCGGCCCCTTTGTCCGTTTTTACATGTTAGACAGGGGTTCACTCGGCAACTCTGTGCTGGAGTCCGGGACCCCTTTTACGGCTTAAGAATATAGACATGTTCTTTAAAGCGGCGTGGTTGGATTTCCTCTCGCCGGCTGGCGAGTTGGACTTGACTACCAGTCTTATTCTGCCATCGTTTTTCAAATGAAAAACAGGCTAGGGGGTTTTTCTATTGGCCCGCCAATTGTCAGGTGTTTTTTTGTTTGCCAGTATGGCACTCCCGCCGTATCTTTCAAATAAGAAACGGCCGAGAGAGACCACTTATTGGAGAGTCGGAATCCGTAGCTCCGCCCCCGGTGGTAGCGGACCTAATGGAAACCGTATTGCTCTGGTTTTTCTTTTCCTTTTCATGGGTTCCATGAAGCACGGATTAGAGCCGGAGTCTTTACAGACTCACTTTTTTCTCTCTTGATCATTGCCTTGCTTGATCTAGGAGGAATTCGTTTTTTATTAAGCTGTTGTGTTTTACACATCCTTGGCTTTTTGAGTCTTAATGTGTTCTGGTGACTTAGGTCTTTTTGACTGGGGTCCAGCAGGAGTACATTGATCGGGCTCCGCTCGCAGCTTCACCTTAGCCCATAAGGCGAAGCCTAGAAGGCGTAGCCTACATAAAATAGAACGATAGTTATGTTATTATAACTCTAGTTCTATGATTGTAGGCGCAGCCGTCTAGTTTCCCACCTGCTGTACCCTCCAAATGGTGAAAGAAAAGCGTGGAGGATGAGCGACGGTATACACCGCATTATATAGACACGATACCGTGGGAAATGTGGGCGGTACCCACGCTGATTGGTGCATAGTTTGAAATTTTCACGGGACATGCCCATAAGGCGAAGCCTAGACGGCTACGCCTACAATCATAGAACTAGAGTTATAATAACATAACTATCGTTCTCCAGGCCCTAGTGCAGGGCGAACCCAATTCGCCAAAAGGAAGGGCGTGGCTACTCAGGCTAGCAGAAAGGACTTTCTGAAGCCAAACCTCTCCCATGTAGGCTACTTAAGTTCTTACGTCGTTAAGTCAGATCAGAGTCAGGTCATTCTGCCTCATCCGACACCATGGGTAATTCTCCCCCATCACCCAGACTCAGACCCAGCCCCTGGGGCTTCGAGGTCACAGTGATCGGACCGCACGGAGAGAGTACAACAATCTACCTGTGTGACACTGAAGAACAGATGGAGGCGATCACAGTTCGGCAGCTCAAGTCGAGGATAACCACTGCCAGGCTGAGGTCAGGTACATGGACCATAATTACATTTTCTAACCAACTAATCACCGAACCAACAGCTGGGTACAGCCTTTGGATCTGGCATTTTAACGGTGCATTGATGTAAAATATCGTCTCTGTTTCCAGTGGTCATGTGGCACAGCATCGTCCTGATTTTCGATTTCAAAGTAATGGCTGACGAGAGGACCTTGGTCTCTTATGGAGTTGGAAACAAGTCCGTGATCCGAATGAGTTATACGAGACCATTCCCGGGCCCGGGTCTTCCCCCCACTAGACACGCATAGTATTGGTCGTCCGATGTTCTAGCCTACATTATGAATGATTGTCATCGTCGGCTTTGTACTTGTTGGATGACTTTATGTCGTATTAAACCGAATGCCTGGACAATATGTATTTTGATTAGTTTAATCATGCATCGACTCAATTTAATCACAAATCTATGTGCGCAGACAGGGACATGGTATAGTGTCTGTAGGCATTTTTACGGAAGTCTATCTTAAAATAATTATCCATAGTAGCAGTGTTTCCCCTAGGATGGAGTTGCAGCAGCGGAGGTGAAATGTTATGTTTTTCGCGTGCAATTTTTTTTGTGTGCTCGCAAACCGCACCCTGCCGGGAGGTTTCTATGTCTACTGGCAACATACATACAGTACATTTGTGCACATTAATGAGCAGGGGAAATAAGGAGAGATTGAACATATTACAAAAACATATTATGGTTTTAAAAACATTATTTACATTTATTTAAAGGTCCCATGACATGAAAATCTCAATTTATGAGGTTTTCTAACATAAATATGAGTTCCCCTAGCCTGCCTATGGTCCCCCAGTGGCTAAAACTTGCGTTTGGTGTAAAACGAGCACTAGCTGTTCTGCTCGCCTTTGAAAAAACGGAGGCTCAAGCGCGCTGATTTGGAAATCTGTGCTCATGACGTCATGAGGAATCTCAGCTCCTCCCCTTACTCTGCCTGGCCCGCCCAGAGACGTTGGCCCGCCAATGAGACTCGACCGTGCGAGCGCCACATGTGTGTGTGTGAATACACACACTGTAACGCAAGTGTTTCTTGTCGGTTCTTTGACGTGTCTTGTATTTCCACAACGAGACTGTCGTGGGGGTTATCTAGCCATGGTTGAGAAGGAATTGGGGGAAAGGAACTTTGGTTTGACTCGCTGAAGTACATGAACTGCGACATGCCGCCGGATGCCGCGAGGCACCATCGCCCGGCAGCGGGCAGCCGGCCGCAGGCAGCGCTCGGTTCAGTCGACTTCAGGTTGATGTGGAAGAACCAGAGACGTCGCAGAACCCGACAAAGTCGTTTGTGATTCATAATATCGTCTGGAGGCGCACACAATATGTTATATGATATAGATATCTATGTATCATATGATATTATTTAGATATAGAGCTCCAGGACTGTAACGCAAGTGTTGTACACTTCCTTGTTATTTGGATAACCGTTCTGCTGTTGGTGTGATGGCGCATAACACGTCTGGTATTTCTACAACGAGACTCGTATTGGGGGTTATCTCAGCCAAGGTTGAGAATGAATTGGGGGGAAGGAACTTTGGCTTTGACTCCCTCAAGAACATGAACCACGACATGGAGGAGAAAGGGATTGTTGGCGGCGAATGTCTCCCGCTTGAGCCCCGCTGAGGGACCACCGCCGGAGGCGGAGGTGCATAAGCGCTGCCCGGCAAAGATCCCTTTCTCCTCCTTGTCGTGGTTCATGTTCTTGAGGGAGTCAAAGCCAAAGTTCCTTCCCCCAATTCATTCTCAACCTTGGCTGAGATAACCCCCAATACGAGTCTCGTTGTAGAAATACCAGATACGAGAGTCAGACGTCACACCAACAGCAGAACGGTTATCCAAATAACAAGGAAGTGTACAACACTTGCGTTACAGTCCTGGAGCTCTATATCTAAATAATATCATATACATAGATATCTATATCATATAACATATTGTGTGCGCCTCCAGACGATATTATGAATCACAAACGACTTTGTCGGGTTCTGCGACGTCTCTGGTTCTTCCACTTTCACATCAACCTGAAGTCGACTGAACCGCGCGCTGCCTGCTGCCGGGCGATGGTGCCTCGCGGCAACCGGCGGCATGTCGCAGTTCATGTACTTCAGCGAGTCAAATCAAAGTTCCTTTCCCCCAATTCCTTCTCAACCATGGCTCAGATAACCCCCACGACAGTCTCGTTGTGGAAATACAAGACACGTCAAAGAACCGACAAGAAACACTTGCGTTACAGTGTGTGTATTCACATTGATGTGGACGTTGAAGAACCAGGAACGTCGGAGAACCCAACGCGGTCGTTTGAGATTCATAATATCGGCTCACAGAGCTTTTGGCCGTGATAATATATATTATATGATATAGATATCTGTATAGGCTATATGATAATATTTAGATATAGAGCTCCAGGACTCCCGTGTGTTCTAGAATATTTACAGAACACGGCTAAAGGCTGTGTGCGGCTCGCCATTGCGATACATCCACTGTAAACAGAGCGCATGGTGGCTGCAAGCTGCTCAGGGTCACACCCCCACCCTCCTCCTTGACACGCCCACCGAAACAGCGCATTTGGGGGAAGCTCAATGTGCGACTGGCTCGGAGTGGCTGTAACTCTGCACCACGGCTGAATTTAGGGAACGTCTTTGAATACTGTGTTAGTTGCCCACTAATACCTATATTAAAGAATACATAAAATAGCATGTCATGGGACCTTTAACAAAAAATATTTATATCAACAACTACCCTATACATTAAAATCCCATAACCCAAATACTACAACAATCGAAAAGGTCTGTGCCTCAAACCAATGCATCTTCCCACTCCCTCCCCTCTCCCCATCACAAAGGTTGTAGTAGGAGCATAAATAGGCCATGCCTCTATTGAACAAGTTTTGGGGCTCTAGAGTCAATAATGGTGACGCTACTGAAAATGTTGCTAAAAAAAAATGTGCATTGACATTTTTGCTAAAAAGAAATTTCTTAGAAATAAGTAGAGATATATTTTTCAAAACATAAGGTTGCAGTAAGACCATAAAGAGCCCATGCATACGGAAAACGTTTTAGGGATCTAGAGTCAATAATGGCAACCAGGGGCGAGTCTAGGTTCTGACTTTTGGGGGGGATCAACCCCAGGCAGCCACAGGGGTATATGAAGTATATAAAGTCCTGTGCAAGATTTTTTTTTTTCCACGTCCTTTATTTTCTTAGTTACTATGCTGTTGCATGTCTAAGCCAATAGCTGGCAGTGTCATCTAAATAATGCAGTTCTGAACCACTAAAGTGATGAAATGAAAAAAGAATAATCAATGGTTGTGAACTCGAATAACAAAATTAAGGTATATTAAATTTCTTTTGTGTAAGTTTCACTCAAAAATCACCATATTTTCCTGAATATGTTACTGAAACACGTTGTTACAAGATGATGTCGGCTCACTTTCATGGACCCATACAATTTATAAATTGTATCAACATAAATTTTTATAAAACTTCTGATATACAACATGTACTAGTCGAATACTATGAGAAACAGACCACTATTTCGGGAGCACTAAACTATGTTGTCTCACCTTCAGGGACCCATACATTTTTATAAAACTTCTGATGCCAAAAAATCTTGTTGTTCTGAAGCAAAAAAAAAGGGTGCTAATTTTCAGTTTAAAAATAACTGCTGGTTACGGATTATTTTATCAGCTGAGGGCGTTTTCATTGCCATAACAACGTGAGCTAATCAACAAGTACCACATGTTCCAGACCAGTGGTTCTCAATCATTTTTCTTTCATTCCCCCCCTAGGAGACAGACATTTTATCACGCCCTCCCTGAATTGAAATAGCCTACTATTGAGAACCTGCTAATATTTATTTATTTAGATTAATAAAAATTAACGGAGATAACATCTGCAACAACTTAAAACTATTTCCAACTTCAGTTTTGTAACAAATTTGTAACATTTAAACAAGACTGCGAAGTCTGTGTGAATCTCAAAACAGAGAAACAAGAGCAAATGATTCACTGGGGTTTGCATTTAATTATAATATTTTTAAAAAGTAAACATTGGTCACTGGTCAGCTTCATCAGCTTATTCCCTTTCAAAAAAAATAATATATGGTCATCTTTCAAGCATGAATAAAGACACCAAGTCCCTCTGTCATGACTGTAAGATCAAAATTCTTGTAAAACTTCTGACCCTTGGTCTTATGTTTATTTAAAATAAAATAAGTAACCTATTAAAATAAATAAATAAATACATAAGACACTAAGTCCCCTCTGCCGCTCACGCCCCCCCTGACACTTTTAATCAGCTGAGGGCGTTTGCCTGAGTCTCATAGTATTAGAACATGTTGTACTTGTTGATTAGCTCACGTTGTTATGGCAATGAATACGCCCTCAGCTGAAAAGCCAATGCCAGCATTTTTTTTCAACAGAAAATTAGCACCCATATCAACATATATTTGATATTTTTCTGCTCCTTGCACCTAATCATGCTTATCATTGCTACGCAGCATTACAAGCTCTGCCGACTAAAACATGAAGCAATTCAAGAAGAGGCGCTCGTGCTGCATTTTTGGTTTTGTCAAACAGGAGACGCCCACCCACCAATCCGAGGTTAGAGATTCCTGAAGGAAGGTTGCGGTCGATTTCACTAGCCCATTTGAGCCTGTTCATTAGTGCACACAGCATCCATCCTCTCATTGCTTGTGTAAAAAAAACCGGTAGACTATTCGATTGGAGGACGAAACGATAGGGTGGGCTAAGGCAAGTTTTTTTTCAAAAAGTTCTAGCTTCGCCACTGATGGCAACGCTATTGAAATTGTTCCTAAATAAAAATTCTTAAAAAATAAGTGATATGTCATTCAAATTAAAGGTTGTAGTTTGGACCATGAAGAGGCCATGCCTCTATGGAACAAGTTTTGGGGCTCTAGAGTCAATAATGGCGACGCTATCGAAATTTTACCATTGTGGTCGTTTTCAGTTTTGCACTTTGCAGACGGTCCCTAAGCTCGCGGATGAAAGCCGACTGCTCGTAGAAGACAATGCAAATCAGTTTTGCATTTGCAGACGGTCCCTAAGCTCGCGGCTGAAAGCCGACTGCTCGTAGAAGCCAATGCAGTTCACCGTTCGCTAAAGACGGCTCAAACTCTAAATCTGCGGAAGTTCCTCCGTTAATATGAAGCTCTCTCTTCTCTAGTTAAAAAAAAAAGAAATTCAGCAGCAGCGGTCATATTCAGCAGCGGCGTACCGCCGCTGCTAGGTTCATATAGGGGGAAACACTGCTCAGTATTCCAACCGATCACTGACAAGGGGTGGGGTTTGTGGGGTTCTGCGCTTCGTTCATGATAGTATTTTTTACTGGATGCACGAAACACAGAAGAGAGGGGCGAGCTGGCTCAGTTTGTTTGGATCGCGCTTCAAACACCGACAGAAGTGACGTCGCCCAACATACACTCATATCACCCACTGATACAACCTTTAATGGCCGCCGCAGTAACAGAGAGGACAGCCTCGTCCTCATAAGGGGCCTCTTATCTCCCACTGTATTTCAGCCGGGCGGAGAGATGCTGATTAACCCGGGCCCGGGCGAGCGCCATCGCTCACCGCGGCGTCGCCACGCCGTCACGTGTGAGCTCGCCAAAATGTGGGATGAAAGAATATTTAAAAAAAAAACACATATGAGGAGACTCCAGAGGATCCCAGAGGTAAAGGGTCATGTGAGAGAAACCCAGCAGCTGCGAAATAAATTGAAAAATCACACACACACACACACACACACACACACACACACACACACACACACGTCGTGTACGCACAGACACACGTTTCCAACACACACAAGTGTAAAGGTGCGGGCAAGCACACACACAAAGGTAAGTAACAGTCAGCTGAAGGAGGAGATTGGGGTTGAGGCAAAGGGTTACCACGACAACCGAAAACCAGGTGCAGAAGGGTTAAGGACCAGCCTGATGTGGAACACATACTTTTAGGTGGTATGTGTGTGTGTGTGTGTGTGTGTGTGTGTGTGTGTGTGTGTGTGTGTGTGTGTGTGTGTGTGTGTGTGTGTGTGTGTGTGTGTGTGTGTGTTTTTGAGCGTAGTGTGTGTGTGTGTGTGTGTGTGTGTGTGTGTGTGTGTGTGGGTGTGTGTGTGTGTGTGTGTGTGTGTGTGCGTGTGTGTGTGTGTGTTTTTGAGCGTGTGTGTGTGTGTGTGTGTGTGTGTGTGTGTGTGTGTGTGTGTGTGTGTGTGTGTGTGTGTGTGTGTGTGTGTGTGTGTGTGTGTGTGTGTGTGTGTGTGTGTGTGCGTGCGTGCGTGGTGCGTGCGTCGCGTGCGTGCGTGCGTGCGTGCGGGTGGCGTGCGTGCGTGCGTGCGTGCGTGCGTGCGTGCGTGCGTGCGTGCGTGCGTGCGTGCGTGTTGTGTGTGCGTGGTGCTCTCTTCACCCCTCCTTCTCTCTTTTCCTCCTCTATCTGACCTTCAGTTCGGAGTCACCTCAGCAGTACCCCTCGGCCCCTTTGACCTCGTGGGCGAGAGACAGCCGGAGGTGCTGGGAAAAGAAGAACGAGACGGGAACGGGAGAGGGAGAGAACGGATCCAAATAAAACCATTACTGCTGGACGGATAAGATGGAGGGTTAATAGCAATGGTCGAGAGAGAGAGAGAGAGAGAGAGAGAGAGAGAGAGAGAGAGAGAGAGAGAGAGAGAGAGAGAGAGAGGGAGAGGGAGAGGGAGAGGGAGAGGGAGAGGGAGAGGGAGAGAGAGAGAGAGAGAGAGAGAGACAAAAATAGTGAGAAGATAAAAAGAGAGAGAGGAAGTTGTAAGAGTTGAAGGAGAGAGGAAGAGAGAGAGAGAGTGAGAGAGAGAGAGAGGAGAGAGAGATAAAAAGAGAGAGAGGAAGTGTAAGAGTTGAAGGAGAGAGGAAGAGAGAGAGAGAGTGAGAGAGAGACAAAGGGAGTGAGTGGGGAGAGAGTGAGGGAAAGGAGAGAGATAGCTGAAGAGAGAGAGTGGGGGAGAGAGTGAGGGGTGGAAAGAGAGAGAGAACGAGATGAGGAGAGGAAAGGTGGGCAGGTGGACCATTCACCCCCTTATCGTCCATTAAGTCATTCATTGTTTGCCTGCTAATGGTGGTTAATCCGTTCATCCCTCCGGTTACTTATACAGCGTATGATTGTGATATAAGTGTTCCGACCAGCCAACCCTCAAACTCCTCCAGGCAGAATGGGAGAAAAACAACTCCCACGCCTCCCAACCCTCACACCCGACTGCACACGTCCCTCCCCCCCTCCTCTCTCTCCCTCGCCCACTCCCCCCTCCTCCTCCTGTGACACTTCCTCAACACCACACTAACCAACCCCCCACACCCCCCCCCCCCCCCCCCCCCGCCCACCCACCCACCCCAACTTGATCTCGTACAAATCAATTTTCATCTTCAATACCCCGACCCACCTAGGAACTGGGGGAGATGTGTTTGTGTGTGTGTGTGTGTGGTGTGTGTGAGTGTGCGTGTGCGTGTGCGTGTGTGTGTGTGTGTGTGTGTGCGCGTAGTGTGTGTGCGCGTGAGTGCGCATGTGTGTTCATGTGTAGGTGTGTGTGTGTATCGCGCCGTGTGTGTGTGTGTGTGTGTGTATGAGTGTGTGTGCGTGTGTGTAATATGTATGTGTGTGTCTGCCTGCATTGTGGATCGATGCCACGAAAAAGACATACGAGAAGAAATTACAATTGAACAAAGGAATGTGCTGTACTGCGGAGAAGGACAGGTGGGGGCTGGTGGAGGCTGGTGAGGGGGTGATGTGGTGACAGGGTTGGTGGTGACAGGGTGGTGGTGGTCCGTTTGTCTCGGATTAATGTCAGACATGGAAGCGAGCGATCGATCCCTCGTGTGATTTGAATGAACTAAATTAAATAATTAGTGAAACTCTGCGATGTGCTCGCTTAAAAGAAAGGGGCGGGACCGACGGGGCGTTACCGTGGCAACAACCCTCCATCCCTTCCTCCTCCCGCCTGAATCATGTTGACATGTCTGTCACAGCAGACAGCTCTCTGATGTACGTCTCCCACACACGCCCACACACACACACACACACTCACACGCGGACATGTGTCGACACACACAAACACACACGGCCACACACACTCACACGCGGACATGTGTAGACAGACCCCCACACACACACACACACTCACACGCAGACAAGAGTTGATGGACACAGACCATGGCACACACACACGCATATACACACTCACAAGAGGACATGTGTCGACACACACACACGCACACGCGTGGACATGAGTTGACAGGACACAGACCACGGCACACACACATACACACACACACACACACGCACACACACACATGCACGCAATCACACATACACACTCCCACGTGGACATGAATTGATGGACACAGGCACGGCACACACACACACACACACACACACACACACACACACACACAACACACACACACACACACACACACACACACACACACACACACACACACACACGTGTTGACGGACACAGACCACAGTACACACACACCAGCAAACCACCCTCAGGTGAGGAGATTGAGAGTGCAAGGGGGAGAGAGCGACAGGCTCGCCAGGGGGGGAGAGAGGGGGAGGCAGAGATCAGATATTTGTAATGGACTTAGCGAGGCCTTCGTCCCGGAGACGAACGAGCATTAAGGGCGGAGAGCCAGACCTGGGTTCGATTTCCCGACCCGTGTCGCTATACTGCATGTCGTCGCCTCCCACTTCCAACCCACTTTCCTGTCGCACCACACATTGATCTCCATAAAACGGCCGTAGAAAAATAGGAGAAAAACAGCTTGACTTTGACGGCTATCCTGTCTACTCTATACCTGCTTTTGTAAGTCTGTTTTAATGCTGCACTCAACATTGGGTGAAGACTTTGAGTGGTTACACCTATAATTTTGATACTTGGCTAGCATTGTTTCTAGCTGCATTTGATGGAGTCTCACTCTTACTGGCCTTGTCTGTCTCTCGCTATCCGCTATTAACCTTTCGCCCCATGAAACTTTAACCTGGTGAGGTGAATTAGACAGTTCTCTGTATATTCTGAAAGTCTGGTCCTCTAAGCCCAGCAGCAACAGGGCCATTGATTAACATCCGATAATATAAAAAGCTAAAAGCGCCAGACGATCACACAAAAGCGCCAGACGATCACACAACGTCCAAACTCTTCTAGTCAATGGCTCTGGGCAGGCCTTAAACCAGGCTAATGTTCCAACTCTGTTAGTCAATGGCTCTGGGCAGGCCTTCACCAGGCTAATGTCCCAACTCTGTTAGTCAATGGCTCTGGGCAGGCCTTCACCGGACTAATGTCCCAACTCTGTTAGTCAATGGCTCTGGGCAGGCCTTCACCGGACTAATGTCCCAACTCTGTTAGTCAATGGCTCTGGGCAGGCCTTCACCAGGCTAATGTCCCAACTCTGTTAGTCAATGGCTCTGGGCAGGCCTTCACCAGGCTAATGTCCCAACTCTGTTAGTCAATGGCTCTGGGCAGGCCTTCACCAGGCTAATGTCCCAACTCTGTTAGTCAATGGCTCTGGGCAGGCCTTCACCAGACTAATGTCCCATTGTGAAGTTCCTAATGTAATTCCGGATAAAGCAATGACTCAGTGACAGCATTACATGTGAGTGGGGTTGGAGTGATCTGGTGCTTGGGTCTTCCTGGAAGAGCTTTTTAAAGGGACAGGCCCTGTGATGCGCAATCTGTTAGCAGGGTGGCGGCGCTGTTTTGTTTTATGGTCTGTCATTAGGTTTAATCTCAGCCACGGCCCCGGTTAGCCTGGGAAAGCTACTCGATTCACCGGGAGAGGAGTGAGGTTACGGTACGGAACGTTACAGGCTGTTCTATAAAAGACCGTCAAAAAGTAATGGAACATTTAATAATGTAACCAAACAGGTAGATAAATATGTAGAGAGAGATAGGTGGATAGAGAGAGCGAGAGAGCGAGAGAAAGAGTTTGTTTGGGAGCGACAGAGAGAGAATTAAAGTTGAGCAGGGAAGTGAAATAGCAAAAGACTGAAGGAGAGGAAGTGAGTGTGTTAGAGAGAGCGAGAGAGAGAAAGAGAGAGAGAGAACGAGAGAGAGAACGAGAGAGAGAGAGAGAAAGAGAGACAGACAGAGAGACAGAGAGACATAGAGACATAGAGACAGAGAGGGAGAGGGAGAGGGAGAGGGAGAGAGAGAAAAAACAAAGATAAAAGTAATCAAAGAAGTTAGACATAACTTAGATTCCCGGTCACGTTGCGTGCGGCTATTTCCAGCGAAGAGAATCGAAGGGGATAACGCGCGCTGTTGAAGCTGCCAGTCGAAGTGAAGCCACGCTCGGGGGGGGGGGGGGGGGGGGGGGAACAGCGGAACGCGTTAAACATTAACAACGACAGCGACTCAGAGCGCGTACTCCCCCTCTTTGTCTTTGACTCCGCTCGCGTCTAATCAATTGTTAACGCGTGCTCCACGGCGCCGCCGCCACCTGCTCCTCACGTGTCGGCGAGGAACCGCCACGGGGCCGCTCGCTGCCAGGGAGTCGAAGTAAACCGCCAAACACTCAACCTGCCAGACTCTCTCAAACCCTCCAGACGACAGAAGCGCCATCCTCATTCGAAACCCCCGAGACGATGAGAGCAGAGAGGTTATACTGGGTGTGATGTCTCTGTCGCCGGAGTTAAGTTAGAGCTAAGCTAAGTGTCCGGGGAATGTCTGAGGAGCAGGATTCAAAATGGGGTTGTGAGTGATTGATTGTCGGCGATTGACACGTTATGGAACAGCGGGGCTGGAGGTTGATGGAGGTTGATGGAGCAGCTGACGGAGTTCTGCCTGGAGGTCTCGGAGTTCTACTTTTGCTGTGAGTTTATACCATAGCAAAAACGCATTTAAAGCCTTCTGGATAAACGCATTTTATACACACACACACACACACACACACACACACACACACACACACACACACACAGGAACACCCTCATACACTCACACAAGCACCCAGACTCAAGACATCCTATTTTTTAATAATCTTGTGGTGGTGTGTGTGTGTGTGTGTGTGTGTGTGTGTGTGTGTGTGTGTGTGTGTGTGTGTGTGTGTGTGTGTGTAAAGGTGAATGTGTCGAGGGGGGAGGCAGAGAGGGGTCTACTGCTTCACGCTTGTTCTCATAACTCCCACAGACCATCTGTCTAAACTCTCTCCTCCCTCCCTCCCTCCCTCCCTCCATCAGCCTTCTACCCACCTCCCATTGAATGTCCTCCCCCCTTCCTCCCCCATTCTCTTCACTTTACTTCTGCGTCTTTCTCTCCCTCCATCCCTCTTCATATCAGGAAAGTTTGGCACCCAACAGGGAGACAGACATAGAGACAGGCAGACACAGAAACACACATACACACAAACAGACACCGACATAGACGCACACACACACACACACACACACACACACACAGAAACACAAAGCATGCACACACACAGAAACACGTACACAAACGCCCACACACACATATATTTCCACACACACAAACCAACACACCTAAACACACACACACACACACACACACATACATACACACACACACACACACACACATACATACACAAACACACAGAAAAACATATATATGTACACAAATGCCCACACACAGACACACACGCACACAAACACACAAATTCCCCCCTTCCCCCCTAAACACAAACACACACACACACACACACACACACACACACACACACACACACACACACACACACACACACACACACACACACACACACACACACACACACAGACACCAGGCCGTGGAACACAACTTCCTTGCTGTAACACTGCCCTCAGGGGCGAACGCTGCATAAGAAATGAAGGAACACGAGGAGAGCCACGAAGAGCAGCCTCCATTAATCCATCATCACGCCTCCGAAGGACAGCATGGACAAAAACAGCATTTTAAAAACGTCGCACCGTTAACGCCGTCCAGAGGCAGTGATGCCTCAGAGGAGCGAGTCTTAGGGGCAAGGCACGGGCAACATGTACAACAATATGTTACCCTGGCGCGTTGTGTTAGCGTATCACAACAACACACAACGCTAGCATTAGCATCTGGTGGGTCTGCGGGCACCTGGGGGACGTTAAGCTAGCCGCCGCCGCTGCAGCAACGCCGGGAAATCGCTATTGAGGGGTTGTGTGAAATTAGCTCAGTCTTCAAGCAAATCCGCTCAGCGGACAGTTCCGCTTGGAGGACGCGAGTCGTGCGTCTGCGGTAAACAAATCCTACTTCAGTTATTCCACCCACACTTTGGTATTTTCCTGTTTAATGGTGTTTTATTCCGGGCACACGCTGTCGTTAGCTGCTCTTACCCTGCTTTGCATACGGCCAGAGGACGCTTTGATCTGGGGTTAGCCTACCTCTACTTAAAGTTACTGTCAAAGTTTAAGCAACGGCAATAAAGCTGGCAGCGTCCCTGATTAAATTGAACTGTATAATCTTTAAAATTAAATGACTGCAGCAAAACTGCAGGAGGAAGAGTTGGAGGATGAGAGTTCCGGGCAAAGCGATTCTTTCAGCGGTATAACCGAATGTTTATAGGGAATGGGGAAATAAGGAAAATGTGCATTACTGTGAAGTGAATTTCGGTGTTAAGTGATCCGTTACATACATGGTGCATGATACTGTAATGCAGATCATTAAAAATCTTCTATCAAATTAGAACTTCCAGAGTAAAACTTTCTCGGTAAACGAGTGTAATTTGTCGGGCGATGTTGGCCATGCATACCAGCGGTACACACCGCACTACAGTAACCCAAGAAATAATTAAAAACACTCTGCTAAACTTGTATCTCTGATTGCTACGGCTACTCTGGCCTCCGCCGAGGTTTTTAGAAACCTGCTCATGCAGCACTTGGACATTTTGCATTTTACTCCGATATCGATCCCGTCGCTTTGATTGTTCTTTTCTCAGCCTCACCTGTGAGTGGCTTTGGATAAAAGGGTTTCTGATAAATGACTCCGGGTTTCTCACCGGGCCCCTGAGGAGCCCAGGGGCAAGGAGGGGGGGGGGGGGGGGGGGAGACATCGGACCTGTCTGCTCCACACTGCGTGGTCCCTTTGACGGCTAACGTTTTGGGACACTTAAAGTTGATGCGTTAGCTGTCGAGCGGGGTGCTAGCTAGAGTTAGCCCGCGGCGTGCGTCTGGCGCTAAGCGCCGCGCACAAACCCGTACGTCGTCGGGGAAAACCCGAGAAGGCTGTGATTGAGAACGAATGGAAGAGAGAGTAAGACATTCAATAGAGAGGGGGATGAGAGAGAGGGGTGTAGGAGAGTGAGGGGAGATGAAGGCATGAATAAAGACAGATTGAGAGAGTGAGGGAGAAAGAGAGGGAGACGGACATGAAGGGAGAGAGAGAAGGTGAGAAACGCAGAGAAAGAGGGATAGAGAGGGAGACGGATAGAATGAGGGAGACTGAGACATAAAGAGAGATAGCGGAAGGCAGAAGGTGAGAGAGAGACAGAGGGGTGGAGGGAGAGAAAAACTTAAGAGAGACGGGGGGAGAGACAAAGAAAGAGAGAGAGACACACAGAGAGGGAAGGAGAGAGACAGAGAGCGATTTCTCGCTCCTCTGCACAGCTCTGCCTTAATGCTGATGTTTACTGGAGCTGTCAGACCCTGATGTAGTTTAGACACACACACACACACACACACACACACACACACACACACACACACACACACACACACACACCAAAAATATGCATACACACACATAGACACAAACTTTCAAGCAAACACAATTATTTAAATCCGGACAGTATATTCCAGCCACATAAATACACACCTATACATAAACATGGTAGCACACTGCCCTTGAGGTAAACATGCGGCAGGCATAGGAAGTATACGGGAAGGAAATGATCTCATTGCATGCAGACAGTCCGACGCTCAAAGAGAGTGTTTGGCATGCTGGAGGGAAAAGGCTACTAAACTGCCATTCGAATGCCTTGTAGTCAACACTTCTATAGAGAAACAGACAGAGTGTCTGTGTGTGTGTGTGTGTGTGTGTGTGTGTGTGTGTGTGTGTGTGTGTGTGTGTGTGTGTGTGTGTGTGTGTGTGTGTGTGTGTGTGTGTGTGTGTGTGTGTGTGTGTGTTTCACGCACAACGCCGCCAGTATCACCTCTTCCTCCATCACCTCTTCCTCCATCACCTCTTCCTCCATCACCTCTTCCTCCATCACCGGTCCCTAACACCACCATCAGCACCAGCACCACCGCCATCATCATCACCATCCACATTACCACCGCCTCCACCCAAAACACCACCACCACCGCCGCTATCTCCACCACCAGCACCAGCGCCATCCACTCCACTGCCACCACCCAACTCCACCAGCAGCACCACTATCTGCACCGTCCACATCGCCACAAAGACCGGCACTAAAAGGGCATCACCACCACCACCACCTCCACCACCACCTCCACCACCACCTCCACCACCACCACCACCAGCTCCACCACCATAATCAACAGCTTGATCATCACCTCAACCACCACCAGAACCTCCACCAACACCAAAACCTCCACCACCACCACCATCATCATCATCACCATCCACATCCCCACCACCAACACCACCACCACCATCATCATCACCATCCACATCCCCACCACCAACACCACCACCACCACCACCTCCACCACCACAATCAACATCTCGATCATCACCTCAACCTCCACCACCACCACCACCACCACCACAATCAACATCTCGATCATCACCTCAACCTCCACCACCACCACCACCACCACCACAATCAACATCTCGATCATCACCTCAACCTCCACCACCACCACCACCACCACCACAATCAACATCTCGATCATCACCTCAACCTCCACCACCACCACCACCACCACCACCATCACCTCCCCCCTCCACATCCTCCAGCCACCAAAATCTCCACCACCACCATCATCATTATCCACACCACCACCACCACCACCACCACCTCCCCATCCACATCCTCCCCTCCCCTCCCCTCCACCACCACGCCCACCCTCATATATGTATTTGACCTTTTGCAGTCTAATGGTTCCCTGCATGTGGATGCCGCTCCGCAGAGACTAATGTGCTATCAGTGTACCTGATGGAAGCCACCAGTCATGTCCTTACTGCACGGGCCCACTCACCAATCTAATGCATATGTCCTTCACACACTGCCCACGACTGCTGCTGTCTGTGTGTCTGTGTGTGTGTGTGTGTGTGTGTGTGTGTGTGTGTGTGTGTGTGTGTGTGTGTGTGTGTGTGTGTTTGTCTGAGTGTGTGTGTGTGTGTGTCTGCGTGTGTGCGTTCGTGTTGGTCTGCATGCGTCCCTGTCTGTGTGTGTGTTTGTGTGTGCGTTTAGCTCAACTGGCAGAGCGTTAAAACACACACACACACACACACATAAATCATGCTACACTAGTATAATCTCATATGCACACACACACACACACACACACACCACACACACACACACACACACACACACACACACACACACACACACACACACACACACACACACACACACACACACACACACACACACACACACTAAGATACACGTGGATACACGTGTTGTGAACGCCGTACATTACCAAGCGGTATTCTTTTGGACGTGTTGTTTTGATTATGCTGTGGCTTCATGTTGATTACATTTCTTCTGTGTGCATTAATTGGCGTTTGTGCTCCGCTATTGTCGCCGTCATTGTGTTGTCCCATTGTTTGTGAGTCGCTCTCCGTGCGTCGCTTTTCCCCCTGTCTCGTTGCATCCCACTGCCATTCGCTGCCTCCAACTGGGTTTAGATTTTTTCTGCGGTTCCGCGGTTTTCCCGGGTAAACCCATTCTCCCCCAGAACCCATTTAGCATCCCAGCTTGGTGCGTCCAGGTCCCACGCCACACCCCGGGCCGCCGCCACCCGCTGTGCCCATTAAGCGGCTCATCTTCCCCCGCAAAACCCTCCTATACACCCTAATGTATATGCTAATGACTTATGGTACCAAGACGCCCGCGAGAGTACACCCAGAACACACGCACACTCGCGCACGTGCGTACGCTGAATCACACACAATCACAAAGTAAAGCACGCAAACGCACACACACACATAAACACATGCGGGAACACAAACATTCAGAAGTGAAGCACGCACACACACACACACACACACACACAGGCGCACACGCAAACACACACACTCACAAACACAAACAATCACAAGTAAAGCACACACACACACACACTCCACAAACAGGGAAAAACAATATAAATGATTGTGGTGTATGCACAAACAGTGCAGATACCGAGAGGTAAATACACACACACACACAGACATACACACACACACACAGAATATGCACACCGAAGCTGAATAGAATGCATGAGCATATATTTCACAATGACAAATATTTAACTGACACACAGAAAATCCACATTTTAAACACACACACATTGCAATATTTGGAAGGATTTGTGGATGTGCAAAATTCTCAAAATGCATATGCTTGCAGAGAGAGAGAGAGAGAGAGAGAGAGAGAGAGAGAGAGAGAGAGAGGAGAGAGAGAGAGAGAGAGAGAGAGAGAGAGAGAGAGAGAGAGAGAGAGAGAGAGAGAGAGAGAGAGAGAGAGAGAGAGAGAGAGAGACATACACACACAGTGAGAGAGGGTTAGAGAGGGTCGAGAGCGACAGAAGGCCAGGGAGAGAAAGAGTTATGTTGTATTAAAGACAGGGGAGCCCAATCTATCCTCTCTACATTTGCTTCCAGCTTTGGTCTGCCTATGCAGCAATACCATATACTATCCGCACACAAATACACACACACACACACACGCAGGCATGCAGGCCCTTTTTCTCACTCTACACCTTTTTCTGCTTATCATTACTCTCCCTCTCTATTTTCTCTCTGTCTCTCTCTCTCTCAAACCCTTAGCTTTTGCATTTGGCTCCACACACGACACACACACACACACACACACACACACACACACACACACACACACACACACACACACGATGCAAGACATATCCCCTCACAACCACGCAGTACAGAACTCACCCCCCACACGCACACACACACACACTCACATTCTCAGGGTACAGATGCTATACACACACACAGACACACCCTCACATCTTCGCGCTACAGCTCCTACACGTACACACACACGCACACAAACACACACCCTAACATCCTCATGGTACAGAGGCCACACACACACACACACACACACACACACACACAGCACACACACACACACACACACACACACACACACACACACACACACACACACACACACACACACACACACACACACACACACCTCGCTACTGCTCCTATACACTCACTAATCCTGTGCGGTGGCTGCTGTCAGTCATCGGGCAGCAGCTTTCAGGTGAGCCCCCCCCTGGTTCTGGGGGTACGCTCAGTGAAGACCTGATCCCGGGTACACCCCAGAGGGCGGGGGGGGTTGAACTTGGCTCTGTCCGGGAGACATCTGCTGACACACACACATCCAGGATCTTTGTCCAGCTTTTCACACAGCCAACCAACCAAAGACACACACACACACACACACACACATACAAATAGACACAAACGCACACGCAGACACTTCACAGAGAGGCAAATAGATACACACACACACACATTGACATACACACACGTTGACACACACGAATGGATGCACAGACAAAGCCACATGGATACACAAACACACACACACACACACAGACACCACACACATGGACACATTCCCAAAGACACAGCTGTGTACTCTGATTTTGAGTATTTACAAAAAAGATTGCTTTATTCCATTATCCGTAATTTATTGTGGTGATTGATGTTCGACTGGTAAAGCAGTGTAGAGCAATGCATCAACATTACCAAGGGTTAGGGGTTCGACACCCAATGCCGCCAAAGCAATAAAGGAATCATAGTACTGAAAAACAATTAGTATAATCGTAGTATTAGGTTAAAAAAATCGGCAGCGAGATCAAGATCATCATTGGGCCTTTTTCATGTTTCTGGGTGTCAGGACACGCACACACACACACACACACACACACACACAAACACACACACACGCACACAAACACGTGTAGGGGGCGTTGTTTAGCAGCTCTAGGACAGATAGTAGAGGACGTAGCTCAATGTAAAGATGCTGTTGATGATGTTTTGTCAGTAGAGGGGAAAGCATACACTGGGGGGGGGGGGGCAATTCCTTTAGGTTCTCACCCTGCGCCGTCTCTCGTCAGGTAGATTCGATCAGACGTGCCAATCTCTCCTCGCCGTCATTCCGCGCGTCCCGTTCCGTCCGGTTCTGCTGACAGCGAAGGACAGGCATTAGCTCCACGCTATGCATTGTGCCTGCACATGATGTACAGCGTGTGTGTCTGTGTCTGTGTCTGTGTCTGTGTGTGTGTGTCTGTGTCTGTGTCTGTGTGTGTGTGTTGGAGGTCACATCCATATTCCGGTAAATATGATTTTGCATGTGAATATCTGAAATAAGATATTGCATCAATTGTAAAGGGTACACTATGTCTGCATGTATGTGTGGTACTGGCTGTATGTGTGTGTGTGTGTGTGTGGTCATGGGTTTGTATTTATCCATGCTTATCCACATGTATTTGAATAATTGCCGACATGTGTATGTGTGTGCGGACATTGCTGCAGATTCAGTGTGTGCAAGTATGTGTGCTGTTATGTGTGTATGTCCATTTGTACTTGTCTGCATCTGCGTCCCTGTTTTGTATTTGTTTGTGTCCGTGTCTGTGTGTCTGTGTGGTGTGTGTGTGTGTGTTAGTGTAAGAGCACTACCCTTACCAATTGTGCTTGGCTGTATTGTTTTTTCTTGTATTATGTTTTACTTGCATTGGCAAACTGCATTGGTCATTTCAAACACTGACACACACAATTTTTTAGAAATCCACACAAAGTCAGTCTCTCTCTCTCAATCATGCTTTCCAGTAGTGAAGACATCATGGTGGAAGAGAGAGGCTAGGGAGTAGAGAGAGAGAGAGACTGGTGAGGGAGAGGGGGGGGAGGAGAGAGAGGCTGGGGTGTAGAGAGAGAGGCTGGCGAGGGAGAGAGGGGGAGCAGAGAGTGAGAGGGGGAGGGGTGGGTTTAATGAAGGCGGTCCTGGATATCGCGGCCCGGCCCAGGGGACAGCTTGTTTAGGAATAATTATCCTCCGAAGGAGATAGAAACATAGGGAGAGAGATAGTCAAATAAAAACTGGTGGAGAGGGAGAGAGAGAGAGAGAGAGAGAGAGAGAGAGAGAGAGAGAGAGAGAGAGAGAGAGAGAGAGAGAGAGAGAGAGAGAGAGAGAGAGAGAGAGAGAGAGAGAGAGAGAGAGAGAGAGAGAGAGAGAGAGAGAGAGAGAGATGAAAAGGCGGGTGCAGGCTGAGGCAGATGTGAAAAAGATGGATCAGGTTCTTGTGGGGTTGGGACTCAGTGGGGAGTTACAGCAGAACACCAGTAGAGTGGTTGGCAGCTCGGGTAGAATCTGTTAATACGTTAAAAGGTTGTCCCTGTAGGTCAGGGGAAAGGCTGTTCCTGTCCATGTTGAATGTAACATGAACTTACATGCAAACTGACGTACTTACACACGCATACATATACATGGACAGACACATGCATACACTGTGGCAACCCGG
>NC_082403.1:3963054-4038329 GCF_031168955.1 Gadus macrocephalus
CTAGAGAGCCAGATATGGCTAATAGAAATACATGAATAAATGTAGATTTAATTGATTTAATTGCATGTCTTGACGAGTCTCAAAGCTCGAGTCCGCGTCAACTCTGATGTCTTTTGGGCGGAGTCGCAAGTCAAGTCTGAAGTCACCGTTTGTGCGACTTAAGTGCGACTCGAGTCAGAGTCTCAGACTCGAGTCCCCATCTCTGGGATGCAGACGTCAGAAGGTATAATACATCCTATATAAACCATATAGCTTCTCTCAGTTCACCGCCTGGCGTTCTTAAAATGGGTAAAACAACAGGCCTTCCCTTACACAAAGACAAAAAGTACAACAAGACAAAAAGTTTAAGCCAAGAACATTTTCTCAAAAACACAGACGATAACATCGGTTCATCAAAGTTGAGCAGATGAGAGCGAGACACGCACCCCTGCAAACAGACAAAGACGGGTGTTTGTGATAATGAAGGTGATCTAATGGCTGGTGTGTGATTGAGGCCCACGTCCGTCTGTCTGTTCAGAGCTCTGTGCCGTCCTTTGCTTCCGACTGCGCCGTCGTCATAATAACACGCTTATTAGTGTACAATAAACATAATTAGGCCCATCTTTCTCCCCGCCCGGCACGTCACACGCCATTAAAGCGAGCCCGGTACGTAACAAAGGCGCGGAGAAGAGGCGCCGAAGGAGCTAGAAAGAAGGTTCTAATCGTGTCATCGTTTACGACCGCGTCAGACATTAAAGGAGACGGGACACAGTGGTGTGTGTTTTTGTGTGCGTGTGTGTGTGTGTGTGTGTGTGTTTTTGTGCATGTATGTGTGTGAGAGCCTATGATGTGATCTGTGTGTGAGCTGTGTGTGTGTGTGTGTGTGTGTGTGTGTGTGTGTGTGTGTGTGTGTGTGTGTGTGTGTGTGTGTGTGTGTGTGTACGCTTTGTTGTATGTTCTGTGTGTGCGATCTGTGTGTGTGTGTGTGTGTGTGTGTGTGTGTGTGTGTGTGTGTGTGTGTGTGTGTGTGAGCCATGTGTGTTAGCTTGCTGTGCGATCCGTGTGTGAGTGTAGGTTCGCTAGACAGTCACGCCGTGGGTGTCGACAGGAGAGGCCTCACCGAGTCAACTCATACAACGTGAGCCTGCTTCAGTAAGAAAAGAAAACACACTCGCGCACACAAAGAACGGAGACAGAGAATGGATATCCGGTTGCCATGGCGAAGTTTATTTTGAACACGCGATTACGCAATCTGATTTTTTTCCTTCCTTTTTGCCTTCAACGTCTTTGACATACACTACCTTGCAAAAGTTTGAGGTCACTTAGAAATGGTCTTGTTTTTTAAGGAAAAGCACTGTTTTTTTCAACGAAGATAACATTAGATTAATCAGAGATACAGTCTAGACCAGGGGTCACCAACCTTTTTAAACCTGAGAGCTACTTCATCGGTACTGAGTCATACGAAGGGCACCCCGTTTGATACACCCTTCTGAAATAACAAATTTGCTCAGTTTGCCTTTAGTTATATATTACTATTAATGATGATTAATGATACTCATCTATGTGAAACATGTTAATTAATCAAGTCATGTTAAGGATTTCTCACAATAAATATCAACAACGACTTAAAAAAGGGGGGAAAGAGTTGTTCAAGAATGAGCAGTGCTATGTTTAGAACAGGCCTGCGGGCGCCTCACGTGGTCCTTGCGGGCGCCCTGGTGCCCGCGGGCACTGTGTTGGTGACCCCTGGTCTAGACTTTGTTAATGTGGTAAATGACTATTCTATGATTATTACGATTTTTAACGGAATATCGACAGAGGCCCATTTCCAGCAACACCATCAGCCGAGTGTTCTAATGGTACATTGTTTCACTAATCGTGTTAAAAGGCTAATTGATGATTCAGAAACCCCTATTATAACAGAAACTGTTAATAAATTGTTGAGTTTCATGGACGACATGAAATTGGCTGGGTGACCCCAAACGTTGAACAGTACCATATATTTAAAGTTCCTGTGTTTGGAATGCGAGAGCGTGCGCGTGTCCGCTGGCAATTAAGGCGGTACCCACAACCATGCAGGAGCGCTTGGTTTGTCAACTCTCTGCCCCCGGAGCGGTGCTTGTCCCGCCGCGCAGGTGCACCCATGGACATCTTATAGCATAGACGGAGCATTGGCTGCTGGGACGCGAGAAATACGGCCGCCATCTTGGAGTGGTCAACCGGGAGCAGCAACAGCAGCAGAAACAGGATGCCGGGCTGTTGTTCAGCGTGTTCCTGCTCAAATCGGCGGACCATCCACAATAGGAATCGGGGGGATTACTTTTCACAAGTAAGATTTAACATTACCGTACTATTGGTATAATTGGTAATGAATAATAAAACACGCCAAACCATGTGGCCTTTATCATAGCTACACGTATGACAATCAGTGGTACTCAGTGAGGTATGATTGATTAAATGCGCCGACAGTTCATTGCTCCAGCCAAACGGATTACACCGAGTGGAGCGGATGACCACTCCAAGATGGCGGCCCTCGCGTCTCGTCAGCGCCAGTAGGCGGTAGCGTTCGATGCTCCGTCTATCGTATAAGATGTCTATGGGGTGCACCGACGCGACCGCCTCAATCGGTCAGAGGCAACGAGCTCTCCCAGTCCTCCCAGTCCGCCCAGTGAAGCACAGGCCTACCATTAGCGTAGAGCACTGATCGATTCAGTTCTAACGCCGCCCCCATCCCTTGTCGTCTTGAGTGGCGTTCGTATTTAAGTCCGCGACGGGGCTAATGAGTTTCGAAGACACGAGACCAAAAGAGTTGTTGTCGCGGTGGTGTTAAAAGTGGCCCCTTCAACGAGTATCTCTTGGATAAAGTCGGCCCCGTGGCAACTCTGTGGGAAGCATGTCTGGGGATAATTGTAGTCTTCTGTGACGTTCCTTCGTTTAGCTGTCGGGCTCGGTGTAACCCTGAACTCGAGATCTCTATGGTGCAAGCTTCCAGGAATAATGTAAATCCGGGTGTCCCAAACTGTGGACACAATTTGGGGTCCCCTGACCTGGTACCACAGGAAACTGCTGACTTATTGGGGTATAGGTGTTAGAGGATACACTTTTGATGATAAAATGGTGAAATAAAGTTGGTTTGAAAGGTCCCGTTTAGGCGTGCATGCAAACATACTGTCCAATGATTCCCAGCCACGAGCAAACTACAACCACAAACAACTGAATGGGGCTGAGTGACTGAGCGAAGTCTGGGGTTGAAAAACGTCGGGAGCGAAGACCTGCGCTCAACGAGCGAGCATCCGGTGAATGTCCCCGAACATAGACCCCATTTCACCGGAGCGTCCCTGCTTGTAAGTGAACTGGTGTGCACATCGCGAGGCGCCTTCTCCTCTGAAACGGCCGAGAACAAACGGTATACTCCCTCCTTACTCCACGGACGAAAGCACTTTGGAGAACACTTCATCTGGATTGGGGGGTGGGAGGGGCGTGTGAGTGGGGTTGACAACGTCAAGATCTACCGTGGAGGGGGTCGGGTATCTGCAGGCATTCTGTTCTCCTGCTCACAGCAAGGTTCTCTCTCTCTCTCTCTCTCTCTCTCTCTCTCTCTCTCTCTCTCTCTCTCTCTCTCTCTCTCTCTCTCTCTCTCTCTCTCTCTCTCTCTCTCTCTCTCTGGAGTCTCAGCACCACAAAGAGGAACACACAGACAAGAGATTTAGACCTCAGATTGATGGGCGGAAGCAGAGTGTTCCATTGTGTGTGCTTGCGTGTGTATTTGATGGTTTGTGTGGATGTGTGTGTGTGTGGCCTATTTCTTTGAAGAGCCTGTGCTTGAGAGTGTGTATGCCTGTATTTTTATATGATTCCATGTGTGTGCGTGTATTCTCTTGCAATTGCTAGCGTGTGCATGCATATGTGTAAATCCCGGTTTCTTGTGCACATGGTGCGAGACGGCCTTTCTCTCCCTGCAACGTGGGCGTGCAAAGAGTGGGCGAGCGAGGATCGAGAGACATGGGAATGAGAGAGGAAGCTGCTGTTTACCACAATGTATTCTGACCTTCTCTCGCTCTTTCTCCCTCTCTTTCTTTCTGTCTCTCGCTCTTCGCATTAATACCCGCTCGGGGGGGATGAGTTAGTAACTGAGCTTTCTCTCAGGTCCTGAGTTCAAGTTCAGGATTCTGTGAGCTGGTGGGTGACGATTAGGGGTTAGGGGTTAGAGACGCCAGCAGAGATAAGGTCAGTGTAAGGGTTAAGGTAAATGTTAGCAAAAAGCTTTCTTAGCAAGATGAATATTTCCTAGATGGCTTTTATCAAAGTTATGGTCGGGGATAGTTAATGTCGGGGTTAATATGTAATATGGCGATAGCTTTTCCGCGACTGGCTCTTTCACACCTGGAACCATTCGTTGGGTGGATTCATCATGATTCACTTTATATATGAAAATGAAAAGAGATTTCAATCATTTGGATGTAGACAATGCGTAATATATGCAGGCATACGTAACAATATACCATATCATTTGACTTTCATGTTGAAGACAGACATTGATGCTATGATCCGACCGACCATAGGTTACACACCACTGCCTCAAGAGACTCTCAGTCTACAGACTTTATTCACCTCACCTTGCCATAGTCGGGTGGGAAAGCTTGTAAGAATATTTGGGGAAACCAGGAAACGTAAAGTAGCTATGTGTAAAAAGCAGCCGTCTTGTGATTTTCTAGGGGCCCATTGAGTTTTAAACAATGAATTGAATAATGACAGGAAAGAGGAAGTAATTAAATCATTCAAACTTGGAAAATTTCTTAGAGTGGAACAGTTCGTCCAAATCTAAAAACGATGTTTCCGTTACAGGGTTTTCTATCGCTTTGAGATTAACTGGAGTGGGTGCCTTTATTTTGAAGGGACAGATTTAGAGACAGATATAAGGTGAATCACCTGTGTGTCACAATAACTATGAAACCTGAATGTTATATCTATCGCTCTTACTTTATGAAAACTGTAGCCCTTTTCAACAGTTGAGTGTAGCAGTGTGTGCCTGTGTGTGTGTGCGCGCCTTCCATGAAGGTTTCCTTTAATAATATATAAAGAAATGACCTGACTATGTGACTCCTGGCGTCTCCCATGTAGTGATTAATGAGCTGGCCCGAGCTATATGGCTCTGAAGGAGACCGGTGACCACGGCAACTATAAAAGGATACTTTCTCCACAAGGTCACCCCGGCTTTGAAAATAACCTGCTTTGAACCCCTTTGCTGTATCCGCCGTTCCAGAACTTTCTAATTCCTCCACCCGGACTCTCCAGGGCCTCAGCGTAGCCCGATGATGATGAGGAGGAGGAGGAGGAAGAGGAGGATTTCACAGTGTGGTGAGTCGAGGCTGCGGTCTGCTAGCCCTGCCTTGGCCCAGCTCCTGAGGGCTCCGTCCTCTCACACATCATTACACCGCCGCTAGCTTATATGTTTATATGTATAATGCTCCTTCTTAACTGGCTTCCTTATGAAGGGCTGATTATGGTCCCACGTCCGCACAACGCAAAGGGGTTACGGACCTCTTACGTCCTTGCGGACCCTCGTTGCGTCCGACGCAAGGGCCTGACGTGCGCCTCCCATTGTAACCTTCTGTCGAGGCGACGCAGCAGCCAGGGCTGTGATTGGTCCGCTCACTAAAACCCGACGCAGAACCTAATCAGCCCTTTACCCCCCTTGTTTGGATCCAATGATTCAGCACAAGCTGCAACACTGGAGGCATTACCCAAGGGAAAATGGCTGCCGACTTAGAGGGGGGGGGGGGGGGGGGGGGGGGGCTATGCTATGCTAGCGTCCGGGGCCAGAGAACACATCCAGAGCCAGGAAGAGGTGCATGCTGGGTAGTCTGGCAGGCAGCAGGGAACAAACACAACACACTGAGGAGTGATTTGGAAGTTCACCGCTCGACACAAAAAAGTCCACTTTAAAGTAAAGAATACTGACTCTGGGCCGATTGGAGCGCACTCCAATGCTCGTTTTGTATACGCGGTATGGATCTCTACACGGTGATATCCATGAACAGAATCCACAGCGAACGAAAGTTTAGAAGGAGAGAAGAGGAGCAGTGAGCGAAGGAGTGTTTTCTTTTTCCATTAGAGGACGCGAGACCCGAAGCCTTTTGTCTCTCCCTCTCGTCTCTTAATTAATTGGTTTTAGACCATTTTGGAGCAAATTACCCTCCCCTCTACCGTCCTAATTTTCCAATTTGCCATGTCATTTACACCTAATTGATGTGCTCTCCGGGGCTGTATGTCTGCGGCTAAAGCAGGTGATGGAGAGCATCGAGGGCCCGGCAGAACACAGGGAGAGGGCCCCCCCGCTAAACCAAACATCAATTGAGGGGAAGGAAGAGGCGGGAGACGTGGGAGCGCGATGAAGAGCCCTTTAATTGTTTCTCAAAGACAAACTTGGGTCTGCTGTTGGCCTCCCGGGGCGCCGTATATGGGCACATCCTGTGTTTGCGTTGGCTCCCGGGGGGTTTTAAATGGACGCCGAGAACAGCGGAGGTGTAGCGACGGGGGGGACGGCTCTGAGGTGATTTGCCTTTTGTACACCGTCATGTATTGTGCGATTGCATGACAGGACAGGCGGCTAGAGTCCCAGCGAAACAACGTCCAAGCCCTGAAACACCCGGATGAGGAGGGAGGGAGGGCAGTGGTTCAGGAGGGAGGGCGGGTCGACTGGTAACCGGAAGGGTTGCCGCCAGTTCGATCCCCGGTGTTTGACTCCGCCGTGGATGTGTGATTGTGTGAATCAGGGTTGTAAGACCTTGATAGGATAAAAGCGTCAGCGAAATCCCCTAAAATGTATGAGACGCCGCCTCTCAAACAGGAAGACATCCGTCACTTCCTCTGAACTCCATCTTGGACGGGATGTAACTGGTAATAATTTCGCGGCTCCGGCAATGACGATAAAGTATTCATTCTTCTTAGAGGCATTTCGATCTGGTTTAAGTTGAAGGTCCATGCCCCTTGAGGCTAAGAGACCTAAACAGATTCTTCCCTGAAGAGCGTGCAGGCAGATGAGGAACGTATCCAACATGTGGGGCTTTGTGGGTCCCCTGCCCCACACTGTGACTCGCATATTGCTGGCAACTGAAAGTACCCTCACAGGAAATAGAGTTATTACATTTCTTATGAGCTTTCATTCCACTGAAGAAAATTTGATTCCATCCCCGTATTCGAACACAATCAATACAGCTGGACAACATACGTTTTTTCGTTTAAAAACATTAAACCATACACCAGATTTCGTGTGTTTCGTGTCCCATCTCATCCACAATAATACAGAATTATGTCATTACGTATATAAAACGTTTTATACATTATATTTGTTGGTTCGTCTAGACATCATTTTCCTGACTGCAGGCCTGTTAGAAGCCACGGTGACACGCTAAGCATTGGCAATAGCAAACGGGGAGAAAACGCATTAAGAAAATGGATAAAGTTGAATTTCGCCAATGTTCTAATCTGGTCTCATCTCCATCATTTCCTGCTTCTTCAGCAGAACGCCGCCGTCTCTGAGGTCTGAACGCCATCAGCAGACGCTGCCAGCCGCCCTTTCTGCCTTTCAACCCAGAAAACCTTATTTAAATTTCAACTCACACTCACACACACACACACGTACGCAGACACACACACACACCCACACGCAGACGCAGACACACACAGACACCCACACACACACCCAGACGCACACACATACACCCACAGTGTCTGCTGGCAACAGATGTTCCACATCTCCCAAGATCAAGATAGGTGGGGGGGGTAATAGAGATTGCCTAATCTACATCATGGTGCCACCCCAGAATGCATTGTGTTCCGGCCTCTACCACTCGATCAGCCTTTTCCTCCCTAAAACGATCTTACCCTCTCCCTCCTACACAGTATTCACGCCTTACTTTAGACATAATAAAGCGCTTGACAACGTGTATTTGTCCCTTTTCTGGCGACATTACACCTCCGGAAAAAAAACACCGAACCCATAATAACACTCTCTCACACACCCACAAGTGTCTCGCGCTTGGATAATGCTGAACCGAGTGAAACGGTGGCAGACGCGCGCGTCTGCTGTGCACACGCGTGTGTTGATGTGAATAAAATCGATTAGCTGAGCGCTTGACGGATGAGGTTTATAGGGCAGAGCGACGCGATAGAGAATTAATTTGGCTGGGCCAACATGGCTACGCCTGGGCCATTTGTCTTGGCAGGGGATTTTGGCAATTCCTCACCCCCCCCCTCCCCCCAGACACACACACCCCTTTAAGAGCCTCTACCCACCCGCAGGTCTGGAACTCAGTTAAGGTAAGGCACTCCTTTTGGGAGGCGGCGAGATGAGCAGAGTTCACCTCAATGATGGTGGTATGGCTGACGGATTTAGGAAAGATACAGTGAGGAGTAATGTGCAAAAAAAAATTGCCATTGATTTGATTTCAGTTGGATTATTTAGAAAAACATCCAGCGTTCAAAGGGATTTAAGTTATTTTGATATGAAGACATACAATAAAAACGGAATCTTTCTGAAAACACAGAACAGGCTATCAAAAATGCTATGTACATAGTATCTATTCCAGTTTCAAAGCACTGCTTTCTTTGGCGTCTTATTAAAAACTTTGCATAACAGAAGAGCCAGTGCCAAGACCAGGGGACTCTTAAAGCACAACCAAAAGATTGATCATCGCGTATCCAAGGATCTCCTCGTCTAACTGGATGACAACGTAACTGAATAACAGGCCGGCGAAACCACTGCATCCCGATCACGTGGGCCCACCAACCATCAGAAGAGAACTTATGCGATAACTTCTGTGATAACTTTGCTCTCCCCCCCCCCCCCCCACAGATCCATCTCGATTCGTCTTCACGGATGATTTATGAAGCGGGGGTCGCTGTTTGACCTTAGAATCATCCACATCCACACAGCGCACCTGTCCCTGCCTCACTGGAAACCAAGCCATCCGTGCAAAATAGCAATTTTCCAACCACCTAGAGCAATACGAAAAGAGCCACACACACACTCGGCGGCAGGCAGCCGGATCCAGGGGTATTTGATGGTTAAGTAGAGCAGGTGTGCCGCGCAGTGTCACGGCAGCGAGGGAGCTACACCTCCGGCACGCTCCGCTGACCGCAACATCTGTCACAGCGGGCGGGTGCCGGGGTGAATACTACCTCCGCCGGTGACAGTCTCTCTGCGCATAAAGAGACGGCAGACCAGGGTTTAAGGGGCGGGTTGCACTCGCGAGGTCCGGGGCCAGGGTCGGCATAACGGCCGTGGTGGCCTACGATGATGACACAGGGCCGTGCGTTTGGGATTGGTGTAGTGCGTTATTATGGCCGTCTGGTCTTGGGCCAGACCTTGCCGGGTCAGAAGCCCCCTGACAAACCCATCACGCTTAACGAGCCTCGACCGGCCGTGCGGCGTGACGGCGCACAAAGTTGCGCAGGTGCGGCTGCCAGCAGGCGCCCCCTCTGCCGCTTAAGTCGCCGCCGCATAAATCACCACAGCGTCTCGTTGGTAAATAAACCACGGAACGGACAGAGCTTAATGGAAATAAACATGCTGTTGATAGGCGATCAGGATTAAGGGTTGTTCGGTATCGATATGCGAGCGGGAAAGGTTCCAGTTGTACGTCCACACCTATGCGTCAGCCAGTGCGTAACCAAAGTGAAAGTGATCACGTGTATTGGCATAGGCTGGAGGCCAGTATTGCAGGTGAAATTAAAGTTTCTAATGCGGTCATGCACTGGTCAGGACTTCATAAGCATGTCAACCTTACATGGCACATTCCTTCTTTCCGATATCTATGGGGCTACTTAAATCAGCCCTAAAGGTGCATGTCGTTTTTCATGCAGATTGTGCGGTACGAACAGACGAGACAGTTTACCCTTTTTAATCTTTTAATACAAGGCAGCCATCTGCTGGTGGTCAAAGGTATCACGGGATACCCATAATGCACTCCATACAGAAAGAAAATAACATTTCTAAAAACACCTGAAAAAAGGTTCATACATACACATCAATGAATCCCGATGACCAGATAATCTTTACAAGGTATAAGTGACCAGATTATCAATATTTTCAGCTCTGCGGACATCAATGCACAAGGAAAGTTGCTCCAAAGTTCTCCACAATAAAAGTACAGCAGATACACTATTTACAAGTCTGCGTCCGTCGAAGGCCCATTCAAGCTCCCTGCTCACAACAGGGTTGCCAGGCGACTCTGCAGAAGGGAGGAAGAGAGGGAGGCCGGGGTTAGTTCTCCGTGGTGCAGCCGGAGTCAGGTCTGTATCAACAGCCTTCACCAGTCTACCTGCAGGCGTCTGATTCCCTCGAGAGCCGCCTCATCCAGCGACGACAGGTCCACGCTGTCCATCTGGCTGGCCAGCAGCTGGATGTTCTGCACACACATACACACACAGTAAGTCCTTTAAATATGTAAATGAGCTTGGCTCTTTGCTGCCCGACTGCGTCGAAGCCAGCCATGTTAGATACAATATTTAAAAAGGCGTAGAACCAATTTGAAGGCGGCAACTTTTGGCCGTGGCAGTTCAACAGGGAGCAGAGTTTACAAACACACATTTGTCAGATTGGTGTCATTAAGTGACTTAAGAGTGAATTAGGATACAGGACGCTAATCAAGCCACCATACCTCCCCGTCATCACTGCTAAAGTACTGCTAAAGTGAATAGTTTAATAAAAACCAAACCGGTACTTCATTAATGTGGTTAGAGTAACAGTAGCGTTTGTGTTGAAGCAGAATGAAAGGAGCCATGTGAAGTAGAGCATGGAATCCCCATCAGAGCCCGACGGGCCGGGTGAGGTTCGAGATTAGGTTTGGGTTCGGGTCGGGTTCGGTCACATCTGAGCGATAAGGCGTTGTCGTTTGGGTTTGTCGTTGTCGACCAGTTTTGTTTTGGTGAGGATGTTGTTGAGTTCTCCGCTAGAGTACTTGGTGCTGTTGCAGTTACAATAAAAAATGCATGAAAACGCAGGAAAAAAAAATAGTTTTTTGGACTACCAACACTCCTTTGTATGTTTTGTGGTGTTCTCCTTAAATGTTGAATAAAAAGGGTTTCATTAAAGGATGACATTGCGATATGGTTTTCTTGTACTGTATGTACAAATGATCCAGTTTTCCCTCATTCCTCTGATATCTTGGTGTGAAAATTGTGTTTTTTTCCCAAATCAAACTTTTAAAAGATACTTTAAACTTGCTTAAAGTGGTAATATGTGCTGCTGTTGCGGTGTTTCACTCATTCCATGACTTTTTAGACTGACGATCTCGCTCTCGCGGGATGGTCAGGTGATGTGGTGAACCTGATTGTCATCCTTTTTCTCTGATGCTCTCCTGTTAGTTGTTTTGTTACCATTTGTTTTGAATAAGCTTATTCCGGAGATGATCAGCCAGATTGGACCGTGAAGCCAAATCACTCATTAAAATAATAATAATAACAACTCACAAAATAAGATTACTAATTGCAGACTTTAAAAAAATTGATTAATAACTGCAGGATATCTATTTAGTTTCTCACACGGGAGAAACTTATCACACGGGATGACACAGCATTAAAATACGGCTACGCCTAATGGCCTACGTCACCGTAATGTGGCCGCTGATTAGGATGTTCCAGAACGCTCTGGGGTTGCATTTGGTATCGGCGATGGCATTAGTGCATCCCCACCCGCAGGGCATGTTCTAAAAATAATCCTCGTCACCATGGAGTCACAATTATGATGATGTTCGACCCAATAACACTTGCATTAATGTAGATTTGATATTTATAGGTCAGAAATTTTTAAATACATAAATATTACTTTTATCATTAAAGATTAACCATAAAACTTTTTTTTCAGGAAGTTTGTATCAAACAAGTAGCTCTTCGTGTTACTCGGTACCCTAGAAGTAGCTGTCAGGTTGAACAGTTTCTGGTCTGGACCAACAACTGTGTCTCATGCTGCCCATTGCCCTTGTCTATTTAGACCTAGCACAATTTGTGTGATTATCCTGTTAAATGGTAGACCATTTAACAGTTAGAACAAGACAAAATGATTTAGGTGTCCGTCTCAGGACCTTGTACTCAAGATACACAAGGTCTTGACAAATAGATGTTATAAGGTTCAAATCATCTGGAATATCAACATAACGGGCAGGTTTCGGTTCTTCATTTGCAATCTATTATCCAGGAAATCAGATTGTGCAACTCAAGTCGCACAACAGATTTTGTTTCAGTCTCATTCAAATCATCCGACAGTGGCAACGGGAACGTTATACCGGGAGAATCATTGTTGTCGAGTGCCCTGCCAGAGTACTTGGTGCTGTTGCAGTTAAAATAAAAAAAATGCAGGAAAATGCAGGAAAAAAAAATGATGTTTTTGGACTACCAACTCTCCTCCTTTGCCTGTTTTGTGGTGTTCTCCTTAAAAGTTGAATAAAAAGGGTTTAATTGAAGGATGACATTGTGATATTGTTGTCTTGTACTGAATGTACAAATGATCCCTCTCATTCCTCTGATATCACAGTGTAAAAATTGGCTTTTTCCCCATTTCAACTTTTAAAATTTACTTTAAACATGCTTCAAATGGTAATATGTGCTGCTGGTGCGGTGTTTCACTCATTCCATGACTTTTTAATTATTGTCAACAGCAGGATATCTACTTAGTTTCTAGAACGGGAGAAACTTATCACACAGGATGCACAGCATTAAAAGACGCCTAATGGCCTACGTCACCGTAATGTGGGCGCTGATTAGGATGTTCCAGAACAATCTAGATGACCAAGGTTTAGTATAAAAGAACCAACAGTCCTGTCAGTTGACAATATAAATGATCAAGAACAAACAAATTTTTAATGGTAAGTACACCCTGATTTCGATATTCTATGTTTCGTTAAACAAGCCTAATTCCATAGGTTATTCATTCACTTGAGATTAGAGCTATGCGATTTTAATTATATTCACTAAACTTACATTTAATTTAGAATATTGGAGGGATTTGTTTTGCTATAGCCCCTTTTATGCACACCGTCTTCCGATGTGGCCGAGTTCTCTGGTTATGGATCGTCTTTGTAAATAATGCCGCAAGCTCAGGAATCAATGTGACATGAGGCAGTGCCACTCTAAAATATTCCAAATGTATTTAGATACATTAAGCATATAATAATAATACATTTAATTTAGAGGCGCCTCTCAAGGCACCCATGGTCACCTTACAGAGCATAAAAACATCATAAATTGTTTAAAAACAAGACATTGTGGAAAAACAAAAACAAAACAAACAAACAAACAAGACAGTGATCAGTTAGACGTTGTGTGCGAGTTTGAACAGGTGAGTTTGTTAACTATATATATAGTTTGTATATATACAGTTTGTTCAAGGGAAGATCATGCCCCTGGCATGAGGAGTCTAAACAGTTATCGTCCACAGCTTTAGAACAGGCACTGAGAGTTTCAGTGCCAACAAATAAGGGTGAAGTAAAATGGACATGTACTCAGAAGCGAGGAAATATACTAGCATACACTGTCTTGGAAGAGATGACACATAAGTGAGGTACAGAAGTTGAGAATGTCCGGACAAGGACATTGATAAGTTAGATTTTTTAAGAAAATTATTTGTAAACAATTTTTCAGTACCGTTTCTTCTCTACTTCGATTGACTTAACTCAAAATGGGATTTAATAAAACATGTCAAAAATCCTCAAGAATTATATAAGAAGTCAGTAAATAAAGTCAATCATATCTGTTTCCATGGTAGGCATATACAAACAATGAACATAATAGCGAATATATTAAAGATAGATAAAATATGCAAGATTGGCCCTATAGATTTTAACATACTTCTTTGCAGATTACATTATTATTGAAATGTCTTCACTATTGGAACAATCAACATTATTTGAATTTCTTAATAAGTGTTGCTATTATGGAAACATAATCTTATCTTATCTTTGCTTATCTTTTAGATGTAGACGCCAATAATGCGGTATCTACCCAGGGAAATGTTAAATCCGCCTCGACAAAGCCACGTGTGACAAAGTTGAGGTTGATTCCCGAAACAAAAAAGAATGCAGGGAAGGGGCCGGAGAGCGCGGACCAACCGAAAACCATCACCATAGACAACAGCAAGAGGAAGGGGCCGGAGAACGCCAAGAACGCATCAGAGCCAGACAAATATGGACTTCTGAATATTAACAACATTAAGCTTAACGCGGATCATTTGAGGAAATTGATTTCTGTCAATGGTCTTGGCTTTATGTTAATAACTGAAACCTGGCTTGACGGCACCAATGATGATGTTTTGACCGATTCTTGTCCTGGAGGTTTCAAAGAAATTCATGTTAATAGATTAGGAAAAAAAGGGGGTGGAGTCGCCTTAATTTATTCAGAGAGATATTCAGTCTCCCAACAATCATTTGAGTTTATTTCAGTGTTTGAATACTTAGCATTTACGATCAATGAGCCAAACAAAGCAGACATCCTAGTTGTTATTGTCTATCGGCCGCCCCTAAGTAAGACAAATAAGTCTACAAAAACACTCTTCCATAGTCAATTTAGAGTAATGATGTCCGATATACATCGCGATTATCGTAATATCATTATAGCTGGGGATTTTAATTTTTCTAAACTAACAAAACCTTTCATGTTACATTTCCACAAATTTGTTCAGCATGTGAAAAAACCCACCCACAAGAAAGGAAATATACTGGATCTAATATTTGCTAAGGGTATTGAGGTTATAATTAAATCCAATAAATTAATTGAATTTTCGGACCATCGTTTTATCAGTTTTATCTCCGTTTTATCTCCACCGGCCCTCACCACCGGCTTAGAAGATCGATTTCAAAGACTTGGGATAAAGGAAAAGTAAACAGTCACTTTTCTTCTGACAAATACAAGTCCCTTAGAATAAAAGAGTCTGCTAAATGCCCTGAAAGTAAATGTGAACCAAATGTTCATCATACATTTTTAACCTGTAAAGTAGGACCTGGCAAGCAGCTCAGAAGAAATAATTGTTCCGAACATACACGCATGTTTTGCCTGTTTGTAGTAACCAAATGTTATTTTTCCCCAAACAAAAATAAAACTTTTTAAATTGAATACGTTTTGTACACATCTTTTACCATAACTCCAAAACATTTCTAGTTCATACTTTACCAAAGCACCGTTCTGTGAAGCACATTCTCTTCAACAAATTAACCAGGGTAAACGTAAAAAAATACAAGCATTAAAAAACCATTCAAACATTACAAGCATTTTATGTTTTAAAGTTGGAACGTATTTTAAATCACGTACGTTTTAAATATTCTATACTTTGTCTAGCATGTTTTAGACTCACTTCATGAAGATGGTGATGGATGATGCCCATGTAGTTAGAAACAGTCCTATTTAGGAACATGCTTTAACAACCCAGCTTCACACCAGAATGTAGTACAACTTAGTAGTTTTACAATAACGGCTCTAGAAATTTGAGATGGGATGAGATTTTGGCTTGTAACAGCTATTCACACGTGATGGTATAATATGGGACCATTAAGAGAATACACTCTTCCGTCTACTCACTCAATGTGGTAGATAAATTAGATAATTCAGGTAGATTCCACATTCCATCTTTAGAAGATAAACAACTATTGATATATGGTTCTCTATTCCTTATTCCTATAAATATGCAGCTTGATTAGAGCATGGAAACGGGTAAGGTTCGGACAAATATTTAGAACGGAAGCTCGGGTTCGGGTCGGGCTCGGTCACATCTGCACGATAAGGCGTTGAAAGTTGGCGTTGCTT
Source organism: Gadus macrocephalus (assembly GCF_031168955.1). Lineage (NCBI taxonomy): Eukaryota > Metazoa > Chordata > Actinopteri > Gadiformes > Gadidae > Gadus > Gadus macrocephalus. The sequence goes on from NC_082403.1 coordinate 3,978,829, forward strand.
TTGTGTAAACGTTAATTTTACATCGCTGGGGACGCTCGTGTTCATTTGAATTTCATAGGCTACCTGTCCTACAGAACCTCAGAACCTTTTCTATGTAATTTTATGGATTTCTTAGTTATTTTTCTGGCCGAAATGTGAATTTCAATTGGTTATGATCCTGCGCAACAAATGCACGTAAAAAATGTAATGTGAAGCCCACCTCTCCGTTGCCGATGGGAACGTTGATGACGATGTCCTGGTTGCTGGACTGTACGGGAGAGCCGTTGACTGAGATGCTGTAGATCCTCTCCTTGTGGCGGGGGACCCTCACCCCGGGGGTCTTGGGAAGCCTGCAACCACAAGCACTCATCAGACCTCCTGCTGTGCTGCTGCTGCTGCTGCTTGGTAGGGGACCGAGGACTGAGCCAATACCTTTCTAGGGCTGAACGATTTGGGGATATAACCTAATCGCGATAATTGAGACAAATATTTCAATGGCGATGTGATTTTTTTAATTTATTAAGTTCCTTATGTTCTGTATTATTCACAAAAAAGCAATAAATCATTCTTTAGTATGACCAAAAGAAAATTGAGGCTAGGCCAATGTGTTCAGATGAATTCATAATATTTATTTAACAATTGGATTGTATAAGAAAAATAAACATAGTAATAGTAATCAGTAATGTTAACAAATCACAAAAAAATATGTATTGAAAAGAAAAAACATAGTTGTTTTATTACTGCTGCCTTTGCGATTTATTACACAGAATTGTATTAATCGTTAGCGCTAAACCTTCCCCCTGGGAGTCAAACAACTCAACCACTATAATATCCTGCCCTGATTCCACATCAGTATACACAACTAAGCGACATCTGAACAGTGTGGTCTCGTCATTTATAGCTGCAGCAGTTAGTATGCTACAACATGTGAAGTTTATAAAAGCTGCGTCTCACCTGGGGTCGAAGCGGGGTGTGATGAGCGGAGTGGCGCCCATCATCATAGAAGAGTCCAGCATGCTTCTGGCAGGAGTGACCAAATTCTTCCTGGTAGACCTGAGGCACACGTCCACGTTATTGGCCTGGGTTCTCCTTGAATTCTACTTGCCCAAAGTAAATTTTCACTGGCCCCAAATATAAATAGTTTTTTTTATTAGTGGTTATCAAATGACGACAAAGATTCAGGTAAATTGTTATATTTGATAACAGGTGGAAACACATCTGCTCACATCAGTGGCAGAGTCTGCCAGACACTGAAGTTCTTCATCAACTGACTGCAGCGTGCCCGCTATCTGCCGGGAATCTCACGATCTCGATTTTGATTGGCCGAGGCCGCATTCAAATAAAATCAAAAATCAAATAGTACACCAAGCATTATCCGAAGAGTGCAAGGGGAGGGGGCAACATAATAACTTTATCGATGATCGAAAAAAAGAAAAGTTCCAATTTTTTTGCTTGAGTCCTCCGCTTGCCTGTTCGGGCAAGCGGAGGACTCAAGCAAAAAAACTAAAAAAAAATTGAACTTTTCTTTTTTTCGATCACGGTAGCCTTTCAGCTGTATGAGAGGGACGCAGACACTCTGGATCTGTACACCTGCACCCAGAGGTCTCCTGGCGCCCCGTCCATCGCTGACATGCTAGAGTGGCTGCAGAATACAGAGCTTTACTACAAACAGTATCCTTGTGTTGACGTCCGGGTTGATAGTTACTTGCCCGACGTGGCGTTTTACTTGCCCCGGGATGTCGGCGGGGTTTTTGTTTACTGATTTTCTGATTTTTCCTAAACGGTTTTGATTTACTAAACGGTTACACGTGTACACGTGCACATCCCTAGTTGCCAGTAACTACCAAATATGGCCTTACTTCCTGCCGGTCTGCCCGAGGACCGACTGGACCCTGGTCTTCTTGGAGGTGACGGGGGGCCTCTTGGACTTGCCCTGGAGGAGAGGAGGACCAGAGATCAGACGCCAACCACCTGCATCTGGTTTTTTATCATTTATAAAAACAAACATGCTGCTGGTACTAAGACAAGGTCAAACAATGTAGTCAGAAAAGGGTGACGGTACTTTGTAGCATCACTACATATAAGCATGCAAAATGTATCCGACCCATTTACACCCTTCCTTCCTGTGCAAGGTCACCCATTTCCTGTGCGGAGTGACCCAATGTGTACTACAGATCCCTGGATTAAGTGGTTTGAACCAGACTGTGGTTTCTGTTGAATGGAGGCGTCTCCTTGCTATCCAAAAGGATTGGATGTGCCCTCGCTCGAAAAATAATCGATTCTTCGATGCATCACGATTACCTCTAGAACGATTCCGTCTATTCCGTTAATAAAAAAAGAAACAAAGTTGTTGTTTTCGCCTGCAGCCACATTCTGTTCACCAGAGAGGGATAATTTTAGTAATTTTCTAATTATTAAATTTATCTTCAGTGTGTTTTGACCAATCTGATTTGTCTTGACACGATTGCGATTAATAGCATGCAAGCAAACTCACAGCCAGCCACAAGAACTCCTTCTGAACCCTATTTTTTTTTTTACATACTTCCATATTGTTTTGTAATGCAAGCAGCATTGATTATTACATTGTTCATAGAAAGTCATATTTGTGACAAAAGCTTTTTCTCTGATAAAATATTCGATAAGTTAATTCATCCGTTGATGTCTAATGATCATCACAAAAGTAGGAAGTGATTAGCAAACTGAGTAGCAAACTCATATTTTTTAAAAATCAATCATGGAAATGTACATTAAAAAAATTGTTGCATCGAGATTAATCGATAATCGTTTTAGAATCGAATCGTTGACCTCATAATCGGAATCGAATCGTGAGGTGCCAAGAGATTCCCACCCCTACTAGGAACGTGAGCAGAGGACAGGTTGAGGGAAGCTCTCTCCTTACCTTCTTGGTCTTAGGTGCCGTGTTCTCGTCTTCTGGACTAGACTTGGCGTTGCTCTCCTTCTTTGATGCTATTGGACAGATGGGGGAGATGATGTCAGCAGCATTTGTACATACATGAGCTCCACAGACATCTGAACTCGCTTGTTGTTGTTGTTTTTTTTACACGCGATTACAATTCAGTAAATTAGAAGATGCTTGTATCCAAAGAGTACAGATGTATGTCATTGAGTAGCAGGCAGCCACTTACACTTCTGGAGCGTTTTAGGAGCGGCCATGTGGTTCTCCACCAGAATGTTCTCCAGCTCAGGAACCTCTCCTCTCTGAACCCATACAGAGACACAACAATCACAGAGTTACGGGTGGCGAGAACATCAGAAGCTTCCTGAGCTGTGGTACATGCTGAAGATGTGCTGATGTTGACACAGAGGGTCATCGTACCTTTGAGTCGTCCACCGTTGGGGATTGAGGTTTCTCTGGATCTGAAGGGAGAGGAGTAGAAACACCGTACTATTATAACAGCTCATTCCCAGAGAGCACCGCACCGGGTGGGCTGATCTACCCATCATTCATCTGGGTGACACGCCCGATGTCACTAGAGGGTACATTTTGATAAAGCTTTTAAAGGCGTACATCAGACCCGTTAGTAAAATGGGGAGGGTTTGGGTTAGCCAGTGTACCCGCTATTTCAGATGTCATTGGAACACTAAGTTTTTTTTCGAGTTTCGGTAAAGAGGGTTATCCCCATGGTTACGATCTAATGCACCTTTTTGATACTTATTTAGTACCGTCGTTGTGTAAATTAATAGTGTTATAATAAGCGATGTTGTATATAAAATCTGCCCCACACCGTGACGTCAGACTACCTCGGGAAAAGTAGTTTGACGTCGATAACACCATCTACCGAACCCCCTCTTTGCCAAGCTCCTAACCCCTTTACCGTGACCCCAAAGGTCAGCAGGTACCAAGAGTGTCCTTACTGAAGTAGAGCAGCCAGTTCATCTGCCTGACGGCCTTGGGAAGCTTGATGATGGCCATGTTGTATCTGTTGTCAATCTCCGTCAGCAGTTGCATCTGCTGCTCCTTCAGATGCAGAACCCGGGACTTCACTGGAGACGTAACACAAATGCTTGGTTATGTACGGACACACACTTGTTATCAAGTATAAGAGACATGATGGTACTTTATTAATCCCGGCCGTGAGATGTGGGTGCCACAGTCGAAAGTCGAGAACCATAGTTAAAATTAAAAAAGTACAACATAAACAATTGACACAGAAAATGCATCGAATGCATACATAGGAGTAGTGGGAAAAAAAAAAGGAAAACTATTAGAGTCGCCTGTTTGGAGCAGGACGTTATAGTATGATAGTTCAAGTGTGACTATGCACTACTGAACCGGTTCAGTAGTAACATGCACTAACTTGTTCAGTACTGCATGTTCCCCAGAGGATTCGTCCATACCTGGGTAGGGTACACCTCCTACTTAACGCAGGCCAAAGTCAACCTAGCTTCCATTTCTGGACCGTTTCCCCTACGTTTGCCTTCTATGATAGAGTACTGTGCACCCCCATTTTCAACCAGAATACCCACGTTCTATGCGATACTTTAATAGGACAGCGCTACCGAAAATAGCCACGCAAAAACCAACAAGCCGACGTTACCTTCTGCGTCGAAGTCTTCGAGGAAGGCGTCGAGTTTGGCCTGCCTAGGGTTTTGCTTGGCTTGTTTCGTGGTCCTCTTCTGAGGAGCCATGTCTGCCGAGATATTAGAACCCTAAGAGGTTAAATGTTATTCTTCACCGAGCTATGTTTGCCGATAGCGTGAAGACTATCCGACTGGCTGCGGCGAACCTCTCAACTGACGCTCCACAAAGCAATTTGAAATCTCCGCGCACAGCCAGGGAGCGACGTAGAAGCGATCAGCCAATCACAAGACCTTTGCGAAACGTAATATCCGCTTCCTGTAATGGACCAATCGCGAAGGTTGTTGACATCCGGACCCCGGAAACTGGACTAGCCAGGAGAAAGCAACGTGAGCTCGTTGTGATCAATTCCTATTATACATCCAGGTAGTAGCTACGTGTTTTGCAAACTGATTATTCAGTACATAGTATCGAAAAGTATTTTTTTTTATTAAAAAGGCATAACCGTATCCCCGTAGTCTAAATAGTGTGTCTTAAAATATCACATCGGTGAATGTCCAGTGAGATGTCGATACCTTCGTCTTTGGCTCTCCAACAAGTTTTGAGGAAAAGCTTTCAGCACTTGGAAACCAATCAGAAAACATGGCACTCTGTGTTGGCCGAGTGCACCCCTTTGGTAGGGTCTGTAGGAAATCTGGCTCAGCAGCTGCGAGCTCTCTCCAACGTGAACATCTCCAACACACCACTTCAAGCCTTCCCTGACCTACAGCAACGTCTGCATTTCAAGCTTGTCCTGGCATTGGATATAGTGCTGGAGAAACTCAATGAAAAACTGTAAGAGTTGTAACATAATAAACGAAAAACGTTTTTAATTGATTTCATAGTTTAAAGTAATGTTGCCCTAATATCGAAATGTCCACCTCAACTGTCTATTGTGTATATTCTTTCTTATTCCTTCTAGCCAACTGTCAATTTCCTGTCCCAAAAGGCAAATCGGAATTTACTTCCCTGTCTTGTAATTTTCACCGTTTTCTACTACCTCAATATGCTAAACTAAGTGTACATGGTCTCTCTGTGTATTAGGGTTTTGCTGCAGTCCGTGAGGGACTCGCACAGTAACCAGCTCACGGCAGTCTTTCAGCTGTATGAGAGGGACGCAGACACTCTGGATCTGTACACCTGCACCCAGAGGTCTCCTGTCGCCCCGTCCATCGCTGACATGCTAGAGTGGCTGCAGAATGCAGAGCTTTACTACAAACAACAGTATCCTTGTGTTGACGGCCATTTTATTGAGGAATACTGCATGTGTCTCTGTGTCTTGTTTGTTTCGTTATGATAACATGTCAATTTGACTCATTGGTCAATAGCGATTCATTCATATTCATCGGCTATTATGATTCTGAGAACTATTAAATGTCATTTTTATTTTCGTTTTTTGTTGTCCCTAAATATACTATTAAACACTCTTACTGTAGACTTAGAACCACCAAACATACAATGAAATATTAAACAACTTTCAGAAGGAAAAAGAACAAGGCCTAGTGGCAAGAGCTATGGGGGGGGGGGGCATTTGGCTCAGGAGGTAGAGCGAGTTGACTGTTAACTTAAAGGTTGCTAGTTTGATCCCTGGCTCCTAGAAGTGTGTCTTAACCCTAAGTACTCCAGACGAGCTGGATGTTGCCTTGCATGGTTGACACCGCTGTCTGTGTATGAATGGGTGAATGTTAGGCAATATTGTAAAGCACTTTGAGAGGCCACTGTTAAGAAAAGTGCTGAACGCATTCCATTCTCGTTTAGCATCTAATAGGAACAGATGGGGGTTATTCAAATGAAAACAAGTCATATTTCCTAATCCGTGTTCAGATTTCTGAAAAGAAAGACTTTGTTACACAGCCTGATGCCCGACGATCTCTCACTACTGGAATCAACTCCCGAGAGATGGGACTCTCTAGATACATCTAGTGGTGAGGAATATATTACAGGTAAAAAATAAAAACTACTTGATGCACAGTTAACAGTATCACATAGTGTTGGTAATGATGTGAGTCTTTTATTGGAACCAGAAGAGTTATTAGGTGAAAATACAGCACATTAAGGATTCATTTATTGTTTGTCCTTTTTCAGATACCCTTTTCCGGGTCTCTTTCTTTGTGGAGTCAAACAAAGGAGAGTAAGAAGAATGTGTCACCTAGGATGAAAATCTATTGTTTACCCATGTTTACATTGGTCCGAATCTGATGTGAAATTGTATTCTTATCAAAGCTGGAATTTTGTATAAGGATGGACAAAAATGTAAAAGGTCATGGGGTTTTCCGGACAATGTGAAAGGAAAAGAATTACAATTTCTAAAACACTGTTCTCGTAATTCCATGGCTGGAATAAAGTTTTTCTCAGCAAAACTGTTTCATTGCATTGTTGCTTTATTGCGTTCTGTTGGAAACAGATACTTAACATCATTGTGTATTTATGTGAGGGAAATTCTAGAACACACACACGCCACACACACCAGGATTGAAGTGGAACAAATCAAGTATTGATGCATGCTCTGGGAATCCCCGTTAGTGTAATTCCCGTTCGGGTAATTGAAGTGTAATTTAATCTTAACCAAAGTTTTTAATTAGCTGAATGTGAAGGGATAAAACAGAAGACCCTTAAAACCGAGCCCAGAGACGCTGATCAGGGGAACGAGCGTTTTCTTCTCATCAAATGTTCAGAGCACAACGGTGAATATCACAGTGAAGAAAAGGGCAACAATTCGAATAAATATATAAAAGTTATGAAGCACAACATACAGAAAACCACTAACCCCTTCTTTTTTTTATTAAATTAAGAACCCTTATGTCCAGTCCCGTTGTCCCCCTCTCCCTCCCTCCTCCACTACCTCCTCCCTCCCCCCCTCCCCCCCTCCCCCCCCTCCCCCCCCCTCCCCCCCGCCCACTAGTCCCCAAAGCGTCTAGACGTACTCCTTCATCGGCAGGCTGTAGTTGTTGACGATGGGCTTCGGGGGCTCCGGCGCCATGGCGGGCGTGTTGGCGAAGCTCCGCCCCATGTAGCCGCCGCGGCGGTAGCCCACGCTCTCCTCCGCGTGCGGACACGTGAAGCTCAGCACGGCGCCGCTGACCATCAGCAGCACGGCGGAGGCCCAGCCCAGGTAGATGGCCTGGCCCAGCTCCCGCTTGTGCATGGTGGGCACGGCCGGGTTGTAGAAGTCCTGGATCACCGTGTTGGCGATCCAGGACACGGGCACCAGCACGCACAGGCCCGTGACGATGAACAGCACGCCGCCGGAGAGGGCGATGCCGGCCTTGGCGCGGCGGTCGTCGCCGGCGCAGGTGGTGCACTTCATGCCGCAGCAGGACACGGTGCAGGAGAGCCAGCCCATGAAGATGGCCACGCACATGAGGGCCCGCGCCGCCTGGATGTCGGGCGGCAGCGCCAGCATGGAGTCGTAGGTCTTGCACTGCATGTGGCCCGTGGTCTGGTACACGCAGTTCATCCAGATGCCCTCCCACTTCACCTCGGAGGTGAGGATGTTGCTGGCGATGAAGGCCGACACCTTCCACTGGGGCAGCGTCGTCACGGCGATGGCCATGATCCAGCCGGTCACGGCACAGGTGAAGCTGATCAGCTGCATGCCCGTGTTCACCATGATGGAGCAGGGCCCTCCTTCTCTCTCTGGGGCCGGTGGAGGCACTTTGACCTTTGACACGCGCTCTACGGTCGCGGCTCCGCCTCTTCTGCTGTTAAGGGTCGGGGGTTCGGGGGTTCTCTCCTGATTACCTTTGAGCACAGTAGTCTGCCGTTCCCGGTGGTCTAAAGCTGTAGTTCTTCCAGACTACAACCCGCTCTAGCGTTGTTTTCAGCGCTGACCTTTCCCTGTAGTATTTACATCAGGGGGGGGGGGTCAGCAATGTGAGGTCAGTGTTCCTATTCTGTACTTTCCCTTTGTATCGCCGCTCTTCTCTCCACAGGTCTTAATCCTCTTGTCTTCTTTTAGCACCACCCCCTCTCCCTCTGGAGGCTGGGGTCTCTCGCCCACTTTCCCCGTTCCCCTCAAAACAGTTGAGACGGATTGTACAATAACGCAGAAGTGAATTATTGATTGTAGTTAATTATTGATCAGGCGATAGCGGTTCCGCCGCAGTCCAGCACCAGTCCCCGCTGGATCGGTCCGGTCGAGGCGTCTTCGTGGTTTACCCTAGGCCCGCTGGGGTTTGCAGCTGAAATTATTCTTTTGCCGTTTGCGTCACTGAACCGGGGAGCTCCAGAACCTTCCGCCAGCCCATCACAGCCTGTGGTCACCTGCCACGCTCTGGTCCAGCTGCGGTGTAGTCTTACCAAAGGGGACAGCTCACCGCGCTGGTAACACCTGATACCGAACTCAGGCACCGCACCAGGGGACAGGCACGCTCAGAGTTCAACAGTAGTGATGCTGGACCGTCCGAACCAAAGATAAAATGTGTTAAATGCACGTGTTAAATAATAAATCACGCACGCAGGCGCCTCAAAACACAAGTTTCCCGAAGAGCCACTAAAATCATCCTCAAACACAAAGCCTGTTGCTGGATTCCTCGCCACCGTCAGTCGAAAGAGCACTCAAGCCGTAAATCAACATCGTCTGTCGCTTTTCTTTCAGTTCACTATAATCCCGGCGAGCGGTTCTTTGCTCTCGCCGTGTGTGAATGAGGAAACCACACAATCGGTCTTCCAGGGGACGATGAGCGGCATCCGCGCAGCTGCTGCTGCTGCTGCTTCACCGGCCTCTTCAAGTGTCTCCTCGCGACGACAACAACAATCAGGAATGGCGCCCCCAGCCTTGGGGGAAGGCCACTTGAGTGAGGCTCTAGCCAAGCAGTCGGCGCACACAAATCACCCCCCTTCTCTCTCTCTTTCTCTCTCTCTGTCTCTCTTCACACGACACTACACTCGGTCCAAGCAGGTCAGTCCTTCGTCCGATCCCTGAGATCCAAAGTCTGGGGACTGGAGTGGCTCTGATGGACTCGGTGGAGTAGGTGGAACCAACGTTGTATGTTGTATCTCCTTCAGAACCCCTCACGTACGTGTTTGTGTGTGTGTGTGTGTGTGTGTGTGTGTGTGTGTGTGTGGTCAATCTGTGCATTATGGCTAGGGAGAGAGGGAGGGAGGGAGAGAGACAAAGGAGGGAGGGATGGAGGTAGAGAGGAGTGTTTCAGATCTATTACCACAAAGACCGCCTACGAGAGGGCCCCAACAATGAGGCTGACACGCAGTCACCCCATTCCATACCGCCTCACGCTCTAAATGGAAAGCAAAAATCAGCTTTCAGCCACCCAGTTCGTTGTTTTGTGCGCTAAGGTTGAAAGGGAGAAGTTACATGGAAAGTGTGTGTTTGCTTGTTTTTTTTCCTTTGATTTGGTTGCAACTAACACTGGTCACACCATGGTGAAAACTAGGAGAGAAATGCACATTTCAAGAGCCTTTGTATGCCACAGAAATGTATTGTCTTAGAAACAGTGCAATGAGGCTGGGAGGTTTGACGGATGTTTGACGGATAAAGTTTGGATATAATTACTTGTTTCAGTTTGAGTTACACTTGAGAAATAAAAATGATTACACATTATAAATGTATTTAAAATAATTAATTTTAAACTTTCTAGGTTTTGGTTCTAAATGTATAGCAATTTGTTATAAACTGAATTATATTGTAAATATACTTTACAAGCTGGATTATTTTGATGGTAATTTTTGATAATATTTAGATATTTCTCAGTCTAGACTCTGCAGTGTGTGTCAGCATCCTGTTCACTTTGGCGTGGTGATGAATTAAATATTACCGCCACTAGATACATGGTTCAGCTTTCGCTTCTTAGATCGCCTCCCCTCTCCTTGGCAACGGTAGTCATGACAACAGACCGGGACACAGGAAATGGGAGAGGAGAAGGGGTGACAGATAAAGGGGACATCGAGAAGTGTCGCTTACCAAAGATGGCGGCCGTGTAAACAAATAAGCATGATTTATTCCCTGTTAATTTGGTAGCGCGAGGAAAATCTTGATTAAATATTCTATCAATTGGCCTTGTAATTTTTACATCAAGCTTTAAATAAGAATGAGGTGTATGGATATTGGGTTTTATCACGCATTTTCCATGTGACAGGTGAACTGCTAAACTTCTCATGAAAGAGGACTTCACTAACCTTCGTAATATGTTTACCCGTCTATCTAAATCTTCACATTGCAAATATTTTAATTTCATTAAAATTAAATAACAAATATTGTAATTGTGTTAGGACAATGCGATTTAGCGTTTAAACCCATACATTTGTGTAATTTGGGTCGTATTACGTGACTTGTCTTACCTCAGGACTACCACTAGAGGCCACCGTTGCTTCACTGAAGCATGTTCATGTTGTACTAGTTCTCTTGTCTAGGTGCGGTTCGGTTTGTATAAGTCTGAGTGAAGTAATGCACTGAGTAAATGGCTAAGAATACATTTACCATTTAGGTGTGTGTGTTTATTGGTTAGTAGGCCAACATGTGTTTACTTCTGTAACTGCTTTTGCAAAGTAAATCTTTATTTGCCATGTCTAAGCTCTTGATTTTAATTGAGAAAACGCAAAGGACAAAGAAGAAAAACGTCATCAAGTCGGTTTTGATATGGGCATAAAATATCAATTTATTACTTTGCACATTAACACAAGTATTCCCTGCAGGCTAAAAAAAGGAAAAAAGTATATAACATCACATAATAGCAATAACAGCAAATGATTAGGCACCCTTGTTCAGGGGCCAGAGGAAGTCCCGCCCCTTCAAACTTTTTAAAAAGGGTTCCATTCATATAGAATCAGACCAAACAGTTCCGATTCTATTGTTCTATTGCTATTGGACAATCACACAGCGAAGAGACCACTAGCTAGAAAAACAAAAAACGGTAAGCTACAACACACCCCGAATAAGGAACCAAAAATAAGAAAACAAAAAAACAAAATTAAATTACACAATACACAATGTCAACTTACAAATCCATTAAGATATAATCATATATATCAAAGTCATAGGAATTACAAAATAAACCATGCTCTCTTTCAATAAGGGCCCGAAAGAATGTATGGATCCATTTCGTGTTCTTTTTAAAAAGGTTATAAAGAGGTAATCCTGTTCCGTAGGTGCCGTTAGGTTTTGCTAAAACTCACCACCGCCACACAAAGAGTAAGTGCATTTGTGTGAGGATGGTACATAGGTGCCAAGGACACAGGATGGGGGGGTGGGGTGGGGGGCACAAAAACCAGGAAGGGAGAGGAGACCCCTTCCTGAGGGGGGGGGGGGGGGGGTGAGGAGCAGGGGCAGATCTCGACCAGGTCCGTGTTTTTTTTTTTTTTTTTAAGAAAGGGGTACCTCGTTTGAATGTGGACGCCGGGCAGAGATCGACCCCCGCCCGCCCCTCACCCCCCGGGGAGAACCGGGCGAAGCCGGCCAAAGAACCGACGGCAGGTGTGTTTGTAGGAATCTTTAAAATACGTCGGGTCGGTTTGAGACTGGACAAATTTCGCTAGCCTTAAAACAGCCTCACTTTTAAAATCGACGCTTTACCTTAGAAAAACTGTCGATGTATTTCCTCCTTGTCGTCATAATGATCATTTTTTTTCTTGTTTTTATATATATTTTTTAAAAAGGACAAAATTTATGGCATGCAGGCGGGGTGATAAAATAAAACGGAGTCAACAGAGCCATTTCACGAAATGCACGTCCCCACTGATTGATACAAGCAAGAGAAAAGATACAAATAAAAAGTACACACAAACAAACGACAATAACTGACCGAGAGAGCCACAAAGAGAGAATAATTATAGCTTGATTTCTTCGCGTCTGAAAAACTACATATTGGAATAATATTGCTTTGCAATGTCGAGTTGAAACACGGGGAGTGATTGCTGATCCTATATCATAAGAACGTTGTGGGAGCTCGAAAAAAAAAAAAAGACTTGTGCCGACGGACGAATCCTGAAGCCTTTCGAACAACATTTCATGTCAGCCCACTCGGCTGAGAAAACTAGTGCACGTTTAAAAAAAAAATTAAAAACAAAAAATAAAAAATGTAACCACCCCCGTCTGGATTAATTTATTGCATGCAATGCCAGGACAACACACCTCTTCTTCCAGAACCCAGCGAAAAACGGCTCACCGGCCCCTCCCACATTCCACTCCTGCCCTCCCATTGGCCGAGGCCGAACGCGCACGCGCCCGGCAGGCGGGTGCTCAAACTCATCCATAGTAAACCTGCTGCTTTACGGGTGGTTTATTACAAAATGGTTTCCCGCCGAGCTGCCCTCCTGGCGAGGCGTGTGCGTCGACGACTCCCCCTGGGCGCCCTGAACTCTCTCCCGCCCTCCCGTCGCACGCCGTGGAGGGGTTGGCCACCGTCAGGGTTGCCAGATTGGGCACGTTTCTTTTCCCGCCCAATCTGGCAACCCCGGCCACCGTAGTGTGGCTGTCGCTATGGCTACCACTGGTGTTCCCAGAATTAGTTGGTTAAGTGTTTGTGTTGAAGGGGGGGGGGGGTGGGGAAGATGGATGAGTCAGTGCTAATGCTTATTGTCAATTCATTAAATACAAGGGTAAAAATGCATAAATGTACAAAAGAAACGGAACAAAAAAAAAAAAAAACGTTTTAAGAGCCTTCTAGATATCCGCGTTGTCGCTCGAAGAGGACGAACGACAATAGAAAAGAACCGTTGGTTTTTCTTAGTAGGTTTGAAGTTAAAAAATAAATCCAATTCGTATCTGCCCCACGGTTATTCTTTTTTAAAAGTCCAATCCCCTGCGCTTTACCACTCAAGACGTTCGCCGTCTCCACAACACCACGGTTGAGCCTCGACCAATCGGCGTCCCGCTCATCCACACCCGAACTAACGAGCAGGGGCATCGACCAATCAGCTGCCTGCTCATCCGCACCCTATCCCTAATAAGCAGAGGCTGACTCCAATCTTTACACACAACGGTAGCTACAAAAAAGGAGTATAAAATCAGCCATCTTGCAGCCTCTCCCTCCCTCTCCTCCTTGTCGTCACTCTCCTTCTCATGGCCAGAATGCTACCATTAAGTTTTCCAACACAAAGCTCCACTGACCCACAGGCTCACTCTAAAAGTCACTATATAAAAACTACACAAGTGGCTTTGCTACCAAACCTTAAAATGTCATCACCATAGTAACAACAAGAACAACGACACGGAACAATAACAACACCGACGGTCATCTACCGATTTCTAAACGACAATATTTTCTTCAAGAGAATGTCCACCAAAACGTCTTATATTAAACTTTTACAAATCTGTTTTTGTGTCGATTTCTTATGTATAAATGCATAAAAGGTCAGGTGAGTTGTTTGAGTGCGCTCCATTTCTGTCCCCCTCTCGCCTGGGTCAGTATCAGCGATGGCCACACACACACACACACACACACACACACACACACACACACACACACACACACACACACACACACACACACACACACACACACACACACACACACACACACACACACACACAATACAGGATGGCTAGCACCTCTATTGTGGGGGAAGAGATTAAAATAAAACAACCAATCCTCTTTTGACAGTCTTTCAACATCGCCTCAATCGGGTGATTATCAGGGCTCTGTGGCTTGAAGCCCTACCGCACTCAGACAGCGCCATCTCGTGGCCAAATCTGGAGCCACAGGTGAATGAATCTAAACGCACACTAAACCGCTGCTACATGAAAAGGCCCAAGCCTGTTTCCCCTGGAAACCAATCGGGTCACTCCACACTGCTGCTGCTATGGTAACCACTCTGGGACAGTTTCAACTGTACACAGAAAACCGTTGGTGTCGCAAGTGACATTAAAAGTCACGTTTCATTTCACCAGCCAGACAGCCAACGTTAGTAGGATACAGAGTTCGCAAAAACCCAGTGAAGTAGTATTTGTTAGGACCGAAAACGCGCAGAGTGACCAAAGAGGTTCCGCTGAATAACAGACCCGGGACTACTGCCAATACCTCCCCCTGGAGGGGGGAAAAGATACGTAATCTGCTTAAAAGTTGCTCTCATAGATTTAAATATAAGTTATATATGTCCTGTATGTGTGAATATAAAAACATCAACATCTGAGGCTTTTACAGCAGTTTTCCCTTTACAATGCAGTGGCTTGCAATGAAACGCGCGCGCACACACACACACACACACACACACACACACACTTTACCGAACTGCCATACACAAAAGCAAACACACACTTATTTGTTGCTAAATTAAGGGGGGGGGGGGGGGGGGGGGGGGGAGCAGTGGATTTGACCAAGGTCACCTCGCTTTTGTAGAAGACTGTAAAGAAACGAACCGAACGTGCACGCTCATAAAAAGGAACAAAAAATATATGCATCATATATTTAGATATTTATATATAGACATATTCTGAAAAAAAAAAACTCAACTCCCCTTTCCCCCCTGTAGCCCCCCCCCCCCCCCCCCCCCCCCTCCCCTTAAAGGAAAACTCAACCCGAGACCTTGTGACAGAGTTGTGCCCGTGTGGGGCTTTGAGGTAAAGGTAGAGTCAGAGTCCTGTCGGCTGATGGGAGCTGCCATGGCAACGCGGCGCCGCCCACCAGCGAGTTCACCCAGCACATAACGGCCATGTTGTTGTTTCGTGTTTTTTTTCTTTTTCTTTTTCCCCCCCCCCCCCCCGCCCGGTTCAAAAACAAATCAAGGTTTGAGTAACGATCACTCGGTTTGGGTTAAAAAAAACAACAATGGAACCGTCACAGTAATGGCTCGTAATGGGGTCTGTGTGTGTGTCGTCTTTTTATAAAAATCGATTGTGCATCGGGTTCCACGGTTGCCACGATTTGCTGGTTGTAGAGGCGGCTCCGTACAGAACTCTTGTTGGTGTTGGTGTTTGCGTCCCCCCCCTCCCTCCCTCCCCCCCCCCCCCCCCCCACCCACCCACCCCCAGTTCGAACAGAAAGGTGCCAGGAGGGCGAAGAAAGATGGCAGAGTTGAGGCCTCGTCAGGGGAGGATCCTCAACAAAAAGAAGGGAGAGAGACATAGATAACCGACGGCGGGGAGGGAGAGAGACACAGTGATAGAGAAACAATAAAAAAAAAGGGAGGTTTAAGGTAGTGGGGGGAGGACAGACACGGAAGAGAGAGGAGAGAAAGGGGGCGGGGAAGTGGGGAAAAGGGAGCTGGTGGCGTTCAGGCGAAGTACATGGTGTGCTGGGTGTCGTAGTGGATCTGCACCGCCTTGGCCAGCGCCTGGGGGTCCCGGCCGTTGCTCTGGCCCGACACGTGGCTGCCCTCCGCACTGTGGGGGAGGGAGGGAGGGAGAGGGGGAGAGAGGGAGCAAGGGGGGTTGCGGTCATGAGACAGGAGCAATTGACATGGCGTCGCCACTTACGGGGGACCAGACCCGCTTACAGGGACCACACGCAATTATGGGGGACCGCACACACACACACACACACACACACACTTACGGGGACCTGACACACTTTTGGGAACCCCCCACACACACACTTATGGGGACCCCACACACACACACTTATGGGGACCCACACACACACACTTATGGGGATCGGACACACACACATTTAGGGGGACCGGACGCACACTTACGGGGACCGGACGCACACTTACGGGGGACCCAACACACACTTACAGGGATCTCACACACTCTTACGGGGACCTGACACACACACACCTACGGGAGACCTGACACACACACATACGGGGGACCTGACACACACATAACACTCACACAGACCCTCTCTTTATACATTTCAAACACACTTCCGGAGCCCCATGCCTATTAAAGACCCATCACGCGGTCCTACCTGTCGTGGTCTTTGTCCACCAGGTGGTAGCGCGCGCGGAAGGCCACCAGCCGGGCGTAGTAGGCGGGCGCGGGGATGGACACGGAGCGGGTGCAGCGCACGTAGGTGTGGCACAGCTGGTAGGTGAGCAGCTGCAACTCGTCCGCCGTGAAGCAGTTGTCGTCCCACAGGACGTGGTAGTGGGAGGGCCGGCTGGTGCCCTGGGGGGGGGAGAGAGAGGGGAAGCTCAGGACTTTAAACGTCACCCAAGACGCTGAGACAAAGCCTGTCAACGGTTTACTACGGTGTTGTGGTTTTACTGTTCTATTCTTTTAAATACAGTGAAACTGATTGAAAATTCACAAAAAGTACTTTCTTTGGATAAAGCATATTTGTTTGGTGTACATTTAAAATCCACAAGGTCTGGTTTTAAGACCGATATACAGCTTGAGGGATACAGAAAGAGAGGCGGAGACCCAGGGACAGAGGGAGAGGAACAGAGATGCTAAACCGGTGAACTGCAAGGTACATAGAGGAGATGGAGATTTTGAGGTGTGTGAGATTGATTGTTGGTTGGAAACTTTAGGCAGCCATCAACAGCACACTCTCCCCCAGAGAAAAAGGGAGACGGTGATACCAAGAGGAGGTTCAGAGCGAGGGCCAGTCCTCACCTGGATGCCTGCATGGCTGCACAGGTAGAAGTCAAACTCGGACGGGTGCGTGATGGTGCTGTCCACCGTGGTTCCTGCCGGGACGTTGCCGCTCTTCCCAACCTGTGGCCACAAGCCAAAAAAAGGAACATGGATCACACCACCGGAAAAACGGGCCCAGAGGGCATCATGGGAGTTTGAGTTTAAATAAGCAGTGAATCGTAAAACAATTTTTTTTTTGCACAACCCCGATCCAGGCCAAGAAAAAGCAAGATTAACTTGATCTTAGGTTTAAATAGCTTAATTATTGATAACAGAAACACTCACACTTGGTACGTTAAAGTACATGATTGTAGTCATTACATATTTTACTACAGGTTGCCCCGAGTGGGAATAAAAACCCGTGACCCTGGCGGTCTTTAACGTCACGCTCTGGTTAATTATACACGTCAGGCCCTGTGTAACTGAACGGGTAAAGAGGCACCAGGACTCGAAGGCCATGAATAATGAAGGTAAAATCCATAGGAATGCAGACGGAGGCGGTGCGCACCCTCTCGGACTTGTCGGAGCAGAAGAGGCGGGTGTGATGGCGCTTCTGGACCACGATGTAGGTGATGCCCGGCCGGTAGTCCTCCTCCAGGCTGATGCACGCCTTCCTGATGGCGATCAGCTCCGGCCACGCCACCTGGGAGACACGCACACACACACACACACACACACACACACACACACACACACACACACACACACACACACACACACACACACACACACACACACACACACACACACACACACACACACAGTCAGAGGTGCTCACCTAAAGACCCGTTACCAGCAGACCAGACATAACATGATAGAAGGACCCGACCAAACTCGGGTTAAAACCCTCACTGTCCAGGCTTACGGCCTACGGTGGCGTGGTACAACGTGGGCACAACACGTTTACATTTTAGCAACACGTGACGCTTTTATCCAAAGCGACTTACAATAAGTACATTTTTTCCGAAGTAGGAGAAACAACAATATGTCGCCGTCGGTACAGTCAGTGGTACATCCCCCCGTTGAGAAGGGACCTGCGGTTACTCCTTCGCCCGGGCTGTCTGTGTGCACGCCCCTCCCGTCGTCGGGTCAAGGTTCAAAAGGGTCAAGGTACAAAAGGTCAAGGGGTCATGGGTTCGCCGGGGGGGGGGGGGCTCACCTGCTTCATCTGGCCCTCGGACACGCCCCCCCGGTAGTAGATGATGCGGGTGGGCTTGAAGCGCGTGGACTTGTAGAACTGGATGAGGAGCTCCCGAACCATGTTGGTCAGGTCCTGGATCACCTCCTGGCTGAACAGCTGCTCCTGGTGGGGGGGGGAAGGGGAGCAGAGGGGGTTAGGAGGAGGGACTTAGTACAAGCACAACCTTATCTACTTTTTAAACCGTTAAAAACACATCTTTTTAGGTCAGCTTTCGTTTCCGCATCCTGATTTCTACCCGTTTATTTGCCCTGTTTTTACTTGTTCTCATCTCTACATCTGGTGTAGACTTTACGCCCTATGCATTGTTTGTTTTCCCCTCCGAGTGTCTCTATGGGTGTTTTTCCCTTTGTACCTTGCATCCGTTCATCCTGTGTCAAATCTCCGTCCTGTACGCTTGCTCTCTGACTGTCCCTGTCTGAGTGTATAATGCATATAGTGTCAGTGTCTGATTGCTTGACTATATGTACTTTGTATTGACTTTATGTATCTTATATGTACAGTGCCCTTGGGTACCTTGAAAGGATTATTATTATTAGTCGTAGTACCGGACCAGAGTACTGGAGGTCTGCGTTTGTTTGTTGAGTAAAACCGATATGACACTCTTGGTTTGTGTCGTGCCACACAAATGGATGCTATTCCCAGAATGTATGCTAACAGCGCCGGTCGTCAGTTCAGTTGTGAACGGCAACGACAGCTACTAAAAAACGTAGGGTCATAGTGGATATGAATACCATCCGAAATCTTCAGCTGGGGAATACATCTGGTAATGATCGCAATAAATTGTCGGATCGGTATGAATTAGGGCTTTGACTCCGAACTTCGTCATTCGAATATCAAAAAATAAATCAAAATTCGAATTAATATTAGGCAGCCCTTAATATTCGAACCTGTTATGGGCAGGCCAAGAGGGAGAGACGTCGGAGAACCCAACGCAGTCTATTCATAATATTGTAATGACCACGGAAGAGGCAGTGAATGAAGTATTGATTAGACAGCGATTTATCAGAAACCTAATAAACCGTTGGAACACGCAAGACCATAGTAACCATAGCAACGCCGGTAAACAAACCGCAAGAAGCCCAATCCATGTCTTACTGAAGGAAGTTAATGGTCAAATTATTAATAATAAATATTCGGATATATTCAAATATTAATAAACAAACAAACTTCGAATATGATTTTTGGGCAAAGGTCAAAGCCCTAGTATGAATCACAAGACACACACGCATGTCTGTTAAAGGGGCGCCATGTTGCCACCAGGTGCGAGTGTGTTTATTGCCAATTCGAAATCCCTCCTCTATTGATATCATGAGAAGCCACCCAGATGTATGATAGACAGATAAGCCTTTTCAACACCACACCTGGTGGCAACATAGAGGGCACTCTAAGAGTTTGTTTACATTGTTCGCTGTGGAAAGTTTGAAAGCAACACGCTTGCATGTTTAAAAAAAAAAAAAAAAAGTCATGGCCTCATTTTTTGAAAGGGAACGTTTTCAAAGTCAGACCTGAAAGAATAAAGCGGAAAAAAATAATCATGCGTTCATAGCACCCTTGACCCCGGCTCTACACTGGGGGGGGGGGGGGGGGGGGGGGGGGGCACGGTCCTTACTTGGGACAGGTCCTGCCGGGACGTCTGGACGCGGACGGTGGCGCAGTAGCGGCTGGGGTGCCCATCCATACTGCCCACCACCGCCGCGATGGACGGCTTCTTCCCGTCGCCCGCGGGCGGGTGCGTGACGTCCGCCCCCAGGAAGATGACTGGCTGCTGGAACACAGAGGGCCTGAGGGGGGCGGGGAGAGAGAGGGGGGAGCCAATGAGATGGTTTTATTTATTTAGCTTGTTTTTATTGAGTTAAAGCTGCACTATGTAACTTTTTTAATTGCAGCTATTTATTCCAGGACAAAATATATCCGAACTAGACTGTTTCTCAAGAATAAACCACAACCATCCCTGAGAATTACTATAATTCTCTTACTACAAATGAAGCTACAGTCAAGCTACTCGAGTTTGCTGAAGCACGCAGGTTTAATATTTTTACTAGTCTAATCTTACGAGTCAAGTCCTTCAAGAGAGGCTTTCAGAGTAGCCATAGGAACACAGATTAGTGCCATTATAAGCCGTAGCTTTTCTACTGCAGCTGTGTGTTCCACGACAATAATATCCAAACTAGACTGTTTCTCAAGAATAAAACATACCAATCCACGGGAATTGTATAACTATGAGTTGGGCTACAAGTCAAGCTACTAGAGGTTGCTAAAAGGGTAAAAAAAACAACTAAATTTACTTCCAATGTAAGTCCATAAGGATACCCCTTTCAGAGTGGCTATAGGAGCCATTGAAGGTCGCAGCGTGAGGATGCTGACCTCTGGTGCGGCACAAGGACGTTGTTGATGCCCCCCAGTTTGGCGTTGATCTTCAGGCAGAGGTTGGACAGGGTCTGGGGGGAGGTCTTCACCACGTTCTTCACCTGGACGCACTGGGTGGCCATTCCCAGCAGGGTGTCTCCCACACGCTTCACCTCCGCTGGGGGGGGGGAAACATCACGTCATTTGAGAACCAGGATCAGAAAAGGACTTTTCTGTGGTTTACTGGTGCAGAAAATAGGAAATGGATCGGAAGCGTCCGTGACTCCCAAAGGGGCCGATAATGTGAACGGGGAAGAAGCTTCTTTGTTTACAGTATATCTCAGAGCCATCACTATCCATTCGTAACCCGAGCATGAGTCTTGTGGTCGATCTATTCCACATTAGTGGAGGTATCCAATGCCAAGTGGGCAATACCAAACTCCCCAAACGCCGCTCGTACCGGACACGTTTAAAACCCCCACTCATGGGGCTGTGCAACTTTGTACTCGCATAACTCTGTCTCACACACATGGACTTGTAGTCAATAGATAGAAAACTACAAGTCCCACACACATGAACTTGTAGTCAATAGATAGAAAACTACAAGTCCAACACACATGGACTTGTAGTCAATAGATAGAAAACTACAAGTCCAACACACATGGACTTGCAGTCAATAGATAGAAAACTACAAGTCCAACACACATGGAATTGTAGTCAATAGATAGAAAACTACAAGTCCCACACACATGGACTTGCAGTCAATAGATAGAAAATTACAAGTCCCACACACATGGACTTGCAGTCAATAGATAGAAAACTACAAGTCCCACACACATGGACTTGTAGTCAATAGATAGAATACTACAAGTCCCACACATGACTTTGAGTCAAGAAAATAGAAAACTACAAATCTCACACATGGACTTTTAGTCAATAGATAAAGAACTACAAGTCCCACACATGGTCTTCTAGTTAATAAAACGGAAAACTACAAATCCCAACGGATAAAAAAACAACGACCTGTCCCTACCATAGACGGGGGTCTTGCCGGGCAGGATGACCACGATGAGCTGCAGGCCCACGTAGGACATCTTGAGGTGTTTGAACATGGGCTCCACGCTGTCCGCCCCCTGGGCGTATTTACAGAAGCAGGGCTGGCCCTGGATGGGCATCCCCGCGTCCTTGGAGATCTTCCTCAGCTGGTCCGTGAAGCTCCTGTCAGAGGGTAGAACGGCCAATCAGCATGTATGGTGTACAGAGAGTGTTAACTCAGCCAATCAGCATGTCTGGTGTACAGAGAGTGTTAACTCAGCCAATCAGCATGTCTGGTGTACAGAGAGTGTTAACTCAGTCAATCACAAGGTTCCCTAAGAGATTTACACAGCCCCGTCGGGTCATGAGTGTCGAAGTATAGGGGGGTGCTAATGGGCCCGCCTGATGTCGCAGGAGATTGCCGACATATTCAATTACGTATTTAATGATGCATTTCAGCCAAATTTAAAAAATAAAAGGTCTCATAGAGGTCTTATAAAGCAAAAACTACTGCTCATCCCTTGGTGTTTAGCAGAGCGATTTGATTATGGTTTGGAAACATTGATATCACCGGCAGATGTCGATCGGGTAAGAACTTCTTTTGCATGGATCCAGATGCACTAAAGTTAAAGTTGGGCTTTTCAGAGCTAAACATGTGTTTGACGTGGCAAAGGAGGACGGGAACCACTGGTCTAAGACCTTGGGATACAGGGGTTCAGGACACAAGGGGGTCTAGGTTTATTGGGTCAGAAGGGGGTCTAGGACAACAGGAGGTCTAGGTTCATAGGGTCATCAGAGGGGGGGGGGGGGGGGGGGTCCAGGACTCACTTCAGCAGGTCCTCCCGGCACTGTTTCTGCGGCGCGAAGCAGGCCACCGCCCACACTTTGATCTCGATGCCGGCGTAGAACTGCTTCCCCCTCATGTCCCACACGCCCTGGTTGGGCGTGGCCACAGTCTTATTCTGCGGAGAGAGTCCCTAACCCCTTAGTTATCCCCCCGGTTTGGCGAGTCGACACAGCAGGTGGTACCACAGAAACCCCAAAGCCCCCCCCCCCCCCCCCCCGTTCCCCCACCATAAAGCGTGATGTTCATTATCCAATCCAAGGCCTATCTATTAGTGATGTGAAAAACTATAGCAATTAAAGTCGTCACGAACACCACCTATTTGTGACATCAGAGAATCTAGCCATTAGTGACATCACAAAAATCTAGCCATTAGTGACATCACATAGTCAGCCCCTTAATGACATCACAAAACCGACCCCCCGATTAGTGACATCACAAACGCTTTACCCAATTAGTGACATCACAAAAGCTATCCCCCATTCGTGACGTCACAAAAACAACCCGTTAGCGACCTCACAAAACCCCGACCCCCCCATTAGTGACATCACTAAATCGACCCGTCTGCGCCCGGCGTGCTGGCCGCCCTGAGCCCGGCCCCCGGCCCCCGCGCGGTACTCACCCTGCCACAGTCCCGGCCCGAGTCGCTGCCGACGCGACCCCCGTACTGCAGCATGGGCGCGGGCAGCACCCGGCCCGTCACCTCCGTCATGTCGTTGTGCACCACGATGCCAAACTCCTTCAGGTACGGGTCGGGACCCCCCACCATGCTGTTGCTCTTCACCTGGACAACGGGGATAGAGAGAGGACGGCGTTAGAGCCAGCACGCGGTGAGCGTCGACATGTAGCTCGTTACCGTGGGGACAGTGGAACAAAGGTGGCGGCTTGCCCTCTTGAACGAGGGAGTTACACATGAACGTCGTTAGCGTACGGAAGTTATGGTACATGTTGGAAAAGGTCAAGTCTTGTAGAAACAGTCTGTTACGTTTGATTAAATGGTAAATGGACCGCATTTATACAGTGCAGTTTTAACCAGTGACTCAAAAACGCTTTACAATATTGCCTGACATTCACCCATTCGTGCACACGATCACACACCGACGGCGGCGTCAGCCACGCAAGGCGACAGCCAGCTCGTCGGGATCAGTTAGGGTGAGGTGTCTCGCTCAGGGACACCTCGACATTCAGCGAGGAGGAGCCGGGGATCGAACTAGCAACCTTCCGGTTACCAGCCAACCCGCTCTACCCCCTGAGCCACATTCCACATTCCGATTAAATAAATTGAATTTAAACTAATAAAAATACATTTCTTATACAAATAAATAGGTTGTTGGCAAAAACAAATGGCGAGTATATAAATGTATGCATGACATGTAAATACAATTGTTATTATTTATGGGAATATATACTGCAGTACCCACCCCTGTCCAGAGGAGGGCGCCGTCACTCACCAGTCGGCTGATCTCCTCCTGCCTGTCCGGGGCAGAGCGGGCGGTGGCTTTGATCATGGTGGACGTCTGGTTGTCTGTCAGCTTCTTAATGCAGCGCTGGCCGGCCACAATGTTACACACCTAACACACGCGCACACACACGCGCACGACAAATGGATCAGGCTACAATAACTGGAACCTCCAACTGGACACTCGTGGAGAACGAGTCGAGTTCAGGTTGTATCTGTGGTGCAACGGGGAGGAAGTGATTCAGGAGAATATCTTTTCAAATGAACTCCTTCTTCAAAGTTTTTATTGTTATTTTTTTTTAAGTAAATCATTATTTGTTGTTCTTGCTGCGGCGTGATAAGTGGAGAAAAGAGAAAAAAATACGGAATTATACTAAGTAAAAAAATAAATTAAATAAAAACGAGACACACTTCCCGTCATGAATCACAAAAAACTCCACAATAAAAGCCCCGGGCACTGGAGGCCTCTGTGCTCACCTCGAGGGGCAGGTAGGTGTGCTTCTGCTCCTGCCCCACCTGCAGGCAGGGCAGGTGGGGGTACTTGAGCTGCAGGCTGTACTTCTGCTTGAAGTACTGGGCCACCGTGCACTCCATGGCTTGGCCGTTCTCCAGCTGCAGGGGGAACCTGGGGGGGGGGGGCATCACCGGGGGTTCACACGCACGTCAAGCTCCCAAACGGGGGGAGGAGGGAGGATGGGTGGGGGAGGTTGGGGGTGGGGGTGTGTTCGTTGCAAGTATGGTTAAGGAGGGGGGGGCGGGGCTTACGTCTGGTGGCTGGCAGGACGGCGGGTAACGTTGCACACACGGTACTTCCTCTTCATCTGACCGCAGTGTGTGACCTCCACTTTAAGACCTGCACACACACACACACGTGTTCACACACACACACTTGTGACAAAGCCACAGCCAGTTTACCACTTTCCACTTTGAGAGAAAGTGTGCGAGAGAGAGAGAGAGAGAGAGAGAGAGAGAGAGAGAGTGTGCGAGCGAGAGAGTGTGCGAGCGAGAGTGTGCGAGCGAGCGAGCGAGCGAGCGAGCGAGAGATCGAGAGAGAGAGAGAGAGAATATATGCGTGTGAGAGTGTATGAGAGAGAGTGTGAGAAAGAGTATGCGTGTGAGAGTGTATGAGAGAGAGTGTGTGAGAGCGAGTGTGTGAGAGTGTGTGTGCGTGTGAGAGTGTATTAGAGAGAGTGTGTGAGAGCGAGTGTGTGTGTGAGTGAGTGTGTGTGTGAGAGTGTGTGAGAGTGAGGCAGACCTCGTATTTCCTTGGTGAATTTGACGCGCTGGGAGTCTGTGAGGGGCTTGGTCTGCTCGTTGATGTTCTGGATGTCCAGCACCTCACACATGAACTCTATGACCGGCTGGGCCCGGTAGAACGCAGTGGCCGACACTGGGGAGAGAGGAGAGAGGCGCCGTCAATACACCAATCGGTCAAGAGGAGAGCTGAGAAACACTTTACGTGCGCTCAGTCGGGAGGTGGGATTAGCATGAGACCGATCGAAGATGAAAGACAATTAGGCTCATTAACCGATCAATAGATTGACACTCTTGACATTGGATAGCTGCAATGTCCTGGATGATTACCAACGACAACATCCTAAGAAAATCATTCTAATTATCAACTAAAAAGGCAAAAGTGTGTGTGCTGGTGTTGGTCCAGTCATGATGCGACACAGTATAAGGCCAGCGTCGCAGTTAGCTTAAAAAAGGGCCAAACTGGTGGGTGGTCTTCAATGAGATCAGCAATCAATCTCCCAATTAATATTGATTGTATTGACGAAAGAGGCTGTGATTAAAGTGTTCTTCCAGAGGGCTTTGGCCGGCAGCACAGATTAGGGGGAGCAAGAGATCAATCACTCCGGTCACTAACGACCTCCCTACCCAATTAACATCTACTCAACAGCTCATCAGCACCACCACAAAGTCGAATTAGTGAGCTGGCGGCACACGCCGTGAAATCAGTTCAATGCCCTGAAATGTAAACGACAAGCCATCAATGGACACAACCAGTAGCTATTCATCACTTCCCGCTTCATGTAAACATTGGCTCAATACTTTCTGTAGTGTTATTGCAGTCATTATTCTACTTCCCTTAATTGTATTGTTTTTTTTACATCACTATTTCTCCGCCTCGTTATGTACGGCCAGATTGGGCCAGATTTCCCACCCAATCTGGCCGCCGGATTGGGTTTGAAATCTGGCACCACTGTCTGGCATGTAACATGTAAATAAAGTTTTCCCTGCGCGTCTCACCGTCGATGTTGAGCATCATGTTCCACATGGCAGGACGGACAGACTGATGGAAGCCGAACCACACCTCCCTCCCCCCCCCCAGGGGGTGGTAGTAGCCCTCTGGGGGGGAGAAAAACGAGCGCCCCACAGGAGTGTACCTGGAGTCCCCGGGGGGGGGGGTAAGAGGAAGACAGAACGGACCATGAGCTTCAACACAAGGTTCTAACCCAGTGCACCAAACCCAACGAAGACACAATCAAAATATTTATGGTACTTCCTCACATTCTTTCTTTACACTCCTACCAAGCATATCTTGTGCATAAAGATATATTTAAGAATATGCGTTTGGTTTTGCATATTGGTAAAGATAAAATGTTTTTGAAAAAAACATACATTTTAAGTTTTTAGATATTAAGACGTCAAATCTTGAACAAAAAGTGGTGTGATATATAGAATTAATAAATAATTTCAAATCCTAATAGTTGAATGGGACTCTCCCAAATGAGGGACGGGAGGAAGGGGGGAGGAAGGGGGGAGGAGCTGACCTCATGGAGGGCAGGTGTCGCGTGATGACGTCCAGGGCCTGCACCGAGTCTTCCGGGACCTCGTTGAGGTGCCCCGACAGCGCCTCCAGCAGCATCTGGAGACTCACCACGCACACCCACTGCAGGGACACCTTGAAGGTCTGGTCCTTCCCCTCGCCGGGCAGGGTCACCTCCAGGTCCACCTGCAGAGGGGGAGGGAGGGAGGGAGAGAGAGGGGGAGAGTGGAAGTTAGTGGGTGGGCAAGTGACCGAAATAGATAAAAAAAAAAGACAGAGAGGGAAGGTGGGAGTGGGAGGGAGTCAGAGAGAGAGGAGCGAGAGAGGAGCGAGAGAGGAGCGAGAGGAGCGAGAGACTGAAGGGAGGTGAGAGAGCCCATGAGAGACCCAGTGTTTGAGTAGGGAAAAGGGAACATTAGGGAGGAGAGATGAAGGATGAGAGAAAGAGGATAACAGAGGGTGAAAGATCAGAGGTGAAACGGATAGAGAGATTTAGAGGAAGAGACAGATGTAGAGAGAGAACGATGGACGTAGAGAGAGACGGATGTAGTGAGAGAGAGACGGATGTAGGGTGAGAGTGATAACAGTGAGGGAGATAAAGAAAAATACGAAAATAGCACCGTGAGTGGGATGAGACAAGAGAGAGAAAGGACAAAGGGAGAGAGAGGCAAGAGGACATAAGAAAAGACAGTGGGGGAGAGAGAGGAAAGAGGAGAAGAGAAATAAAGCGGGACGAGAGAGGGGAGGTGAAGGAGGCAGGGAAACTAGATGATATTATATAATTAATAGAGAGACGGGTAGGAGTGAGCGATAGAGGAAAGCAAAGGTCAAACGGACGGAGAGAGTAAGGTGTGTGTGTGTGTGTGTTTATAATAGATGAGCACAGGGGAGATGGGAAATAAATAGCAGAGGGAGAGAGTGAAAGAGAGAGTGAGGGAGACAGAGAATCATCACTCATCTACTTTCACGTGTCCTACCCTTGACATGGCCCAGACAAGCATTTTAATCATGTACCGTCTGCTAAACATGCAGCAATTTGGATTGAAGGTTCACAATGTCATTTAGCATTTAAATGTAATATTTGTCAAGTTTATGGTCCTTCACAGCAGAAGCACAACATTTATGCATAGTTTCTAGCCACGGGAGCACGGCCATATACCTGTTCTATCTAATACTTATTTAACTGAGAGCAACCCAGTATAGCCACAGCTCTTTGTGGGAATGTCAGGCACCGTCATGGGAGAAATAGTTTGCCTACAGTTCAAATATTTCACCCTTGAAAATAATAATTTTAACTTCAATCAGAAATTCAAGGGTAAACATCTATAGCTTAAAGAGGTCCCCAATCTTGGGTGACCGCCATTGATCATCAGGTGGCCCTGCATGGTCTCTCGAACCACCACTTGGGTGACCGCCATTGATCATCAGGTGGCCCTGCGTGGTCTCTCGAACCACCACTTGGGTGACCGCCATTGATCATCAGGTGGCCCTGCATGGTCTCTCGAACCACCACTTGGGTGACCGCCATTGATCATCAGGTGGCCCTGCGTGGTCTCTCGAACCACCACTTGGGGACCGCGGGGCTAAGACACAGTACTGGCTGGTGAACGGTGGGCGGTGTGGGGGGGGGGTACCGACCCGGTCTCTCCCGATGGGCAGCGGGTGGGCCGTGTACATGTTCCTCTTCCCGTCGTAGCCCGGCTGCCGGTCACCGAAGATCTGCATCTTGAAGTGGCGAACCATGGTGTCCACCACCTCCCTGGTGGATCACAGAGTGGAGCGATCAGACGGGACTAGGGGAGCGCCGATAGCGGTGTTCCACCGATCTTAACTAGCGATCAGACGGGACTAGGGGAGCGCCGATAGCGGTGTTCCACCGATCTTAACTAGCGATCAGACGGGACTAGGGGAGCGCCGATAACGGTGTTCCACCGATCTTAACTAGCGATCAGACGGGACTAGGGGAGCGCCGATAGCGGTTATCCACCGATCTTAACTAGCGATCAGACGGGACTAGGGGAGCGCCGATAGCGGTGTTCCACCGATCTTAACTAGCGATCAGACGGGACTAGGGGAGCGCCGATAGCGGTGTTCCACCGATCTTAACTAGCGATCAGACGGGACTAGGGGAGCGCCGATAGCGGTGTTCCACCGATCTTAACTAGCGATCAGACGGGACTAGGGGAGCGCCGATAGCGGTGTTCCACCGATCTTAACTAGCGATCAGACGGGACTAGGGGAGCGCCGATAGCGGTGTTCCACCGATCTTAACTAGCGATCAGACGGGACTAGGGGAGCGCCGATAGCGGTGTTCCACCGATCTTAACGAGGACAAATCGATTCTGATCACATCGCCCCGCAATGTTTTTGTAAGAACAACTAGAAGACGGTCGGTTTTAGAACAGATGTAAAATGTTTTACTGAGAGTAAATCAAAGGATAAATGGGTAGTACAACTCATGTCCATCTTTATGGTTGAGAGACCACGGACAAAGTTTGTATGATAAGTAAGACAGACACACACGTGCACACACACACACACAGTGACCCACACACACGCGCACGCACAGTGACCCACACACACACACACACACACACACAGTGACCCACACACACACACACACAGTGACCCACACACACACACACACACAGTGACCCACACACACGCGCACGCACAGTGACCCACACACACACACACAGTGACCCACACACACACACACAGTGACCCACACACACACACACACACAGTGACCCACACACACGCGCACACACACAGTGACCCACACACACACACAGTGACCCACACACACGCGCACACACACATAGTGACCCACACACACGCACACACAGTGACCCACACACACACACACACAGTGACCCACACACACACAGTGACCCACACACACACAGTGACCCAGACACACACAGTGACCCAGACACACACACACACACAGTGACCAACACACACACACACACACACTGACCAACACACACACACACACACAGTGACCAACACACACACACACACACAGTGACCAACACACACACACACACACACACGTTACCTGTTGACCCTCCGCGGCCGCTTCTCGGGCTTGATGTCGATGTCATAGTGGTACACGTCGATCTTGGGGATCTGCACCTGGAAGTGGTTGGCCAGCAGGCGGATGGGCTTCCCCACCGTGCCCAGGCCTGGCCGCCGGGGGGGCTGGAACGGAGAGGGAGCCGGGGTCGGCGGGCCTGGAGGGGGGGGCGGAGAGGGTACTACACTGTGATTTAGCAGAAGCCCGCGCGCCGAGCCGCCGCCGCGGTGGGACCCGAACCCAGAACCTCTCGGCTGGGAGTCAGGCCCACCTGCCACTACACTACCCTGACCTTCCCCACCTGCCCCAAGCCTCCGCCTCGGTGGGGATCGAACCCAGAACCGCTCGGCTGGGAGTCAGGCCCACCTGCCACTACACTACCCTGACCTGCCCCACCTGCCCCAAGCCTCCGCCTCGGCGGGGATCGAACCCAGAACCGCTCGGCTGGGAGTCAGGCCCACCTGCCACGACACTACCCTGACCTGCTCTCTCCCCCCCCCGCTCCAGGTAAGGCTAACTACCAGGAATAGTTAGGTGACAGCTCACTAATGCACGTAGGCGGTCAGGTACAGGATATATAAGCAGGAATAACAACTTGTTGGATTGAAGTGTACGGGACAAACTTGAGGCCAACAAACCATCAATGAGAACGACCCTACACACACACACACACACACACACACACACACACACACACACACACACACACACACACACACACACACACACACACACACACACACACACACACACACACACACACACACACACACACACACACACACACACACCTAGCTAATGCTTCTGGCAGAGGCCGCTGCGATACATTAGGGAGCGCCACAACAGGTGGGCAGAATTGATGACTGGTAGCAGGGTTAGCTCGTTAGCCCGGCCGCCTGCGCTGAAGTATATATAGTGTGACAAACCCCCGCCAACGCGTGAAGAGTGCTAGTGGAGAACGTTTTGTTCAGGGTGTTAGCACTCATTAAATGAATCGCCTTTAATAATAGTATAGACCATCAACAATGTCGTGTCTTTGCATAATCATTTAGGGCGTTTAGCAAACGCTTTTATCCAAAGCTTTTATCCAAAACAATATATCGCTGTCGGTACAGTAAGGGTTTTCATAGAAACAGGTGCCACGCAATAGTAATTGTTAGGTTAACCCATTCCGTATGCAACAAAGATAGCTAGGGTAAAGCTGCACAATGCTTCGTACTATTTTAAAGTGCCAAGACGTACAACATACAATAAGTGGGTACATTAAGTGCCAGGACGTGCGACATACAATAATTGCTTACATTAAGTGTAAGTTAAGTTAGGTACACTGTATGTCGACACATTCATGTTATGCTAGGGCCAACCCTTCCCCTATAAATGAACTCTGTACTCAACATTATGTACACGTTAGTAGTACACCAATTAAATTCAAGCTTTCCACGATAGCATTCAAAATGTGTTTATACAGCACGGCCACTCACTTGGCTACAGACAGACCTGGCTAATATCAAGTACATTTAAGAGTCCAAAGTAAACAAGCAGATGGCCGCTTAATGACGAACCTCGTCAAAAGCAGAACATGGATTCCCGCCACTTGTTGCCCAACACCCTCTCCTCCCAGCGCGGTCATTTCGTCTTCCTCCTCCCAATCCCTCCACCCTCCTCCTCCCAACACCAACACACGCACACCCTCCCAGTCCAAGACCCCGTCGGCCGAACACAAACCTCAGCCTGCCCGCGCCCCGCGCACCGTGATTGATCCGGGGCCCTGGCCCCTGACCTAGACGGGTCAACAAGGGCCCCTCAAGACAATGGCGCCCCCCCCCCCAATTACCCAGGGGCCCGCCCCCCCAGCTCCACCCAGACATACAGGGGCAACCCGCCCACCACACCCAGACAAAGGCTGGGGTCTGCTCCCAAAGACAGGGCTGGGGCTGGGGGGGGGGGGGGGGGGGGGGAAGGGGGGTGGGTGATGGACACACAATGCAAACAACTTGGGATTTCCGTTACGAGTGTACATAATATAAACGTCCCACCCCCACGCACACACGCGCGCACGGAGGCAACCTATGCACTGTGGCGTTGGGCCCGTGCGTGCGTTGTGGAGCCAACAGCCTGCAGGCCAAGGGGTTGGTGTTATTTTGGATTGAAAAAAAAAATGTTGTTATTAGATTAGATTAACTTTATTGTCCGCCTCAGGGATCAAAGTGTGTAACGACACGAGTGTGATCAGACGGTTAAAAGGGGAAACACACACACACACACACACACGCACACACACAAAGTGTGTGTGGGTGTATACAGCTTCATACGAGCGTTCTGCAACGACCACTCTGTTTACGTTTTCATGTGCAACCAACGACCATTTAACATTTTCCTTTGACCAAAGCAGAACAAGAACCCCGGACAGATGACCTCATCGGCCCGACTTCGGCCAAGAAAATAGCAGTGCCCGCCTGTCCCCCCTTTAACCCAAACAGCCAGCACGCACGGCTGGGTCGTAATCGCGGTTATTTACATAGCCAGCCACCTAAGGAGCCTCGTGCGTGCACACCTGAGCACCAGCATGCATTAGTCATGATGAAGCAACATAGCATGTAGGTCCGCGAGCAACGGCACACACACACACACACACACACACACACCCAAAGAGATATCCATTCACGTTCACAATCACTACGATTTGTTCCATTAGAAAAAAATGAATAAAAACAACATTTGCATATCGCAGTCGTCGCGCTATGAATATGCATGATGTTCCTGAGGCGGGTCGAAGTAAGTAAGAACCGAATTGATCATTCAGGATTCTGGCACATCCATACGCTGGCTTCGTCTTCAAGGGTCTGGAGAGCGAGGGGGGGGGGGGGGGGGGGGGGGGTCCGGGCGGGGTCAAGCCGTTTAATGCTATTGTCAACAGACAGCTAGAGGGCCATGGTGCATGAGCACGCTCCAGTTATCAAGTGAAGCGCATGAACCACAGACAATCACGACCCCCCCCCCCCCCCCCCGCCCACCCAAAGGAAAACACTGCTGTTCCTTGGACACACACACACACACACACACAACACGTATTGTAGTGCAAGCAACTTTTGCTACCGTTTGCAGATGATGACGAAGTGAGCGCCGTGGATGCGTGGTGAAGGCCACCTCCTCCGAGTGCTTCAGTCACAAGTCGCCCTCTGCGTTTGCAGTCGTCGAGTTTGTGCAACCGGTTGCGAGGGGGGAGTACAATGAGACATCACAATTTAAAGGGACCGCTCTCGTGGTTTACACATGTCGCAAGCACACAAGTTCTGTACGCCGCACTATTTCATTCATGGGTCCGTACCATCTCCATGGGTTGCATAATCTATTTCACACACACACAAGGTTTACCCGTCACAACAAAACATGCATATCACGATTCAAAAGAATCAACCTCTAGTTCAGACAAAACCATTAGACTGGCCCTTTGACGACAAACACCGATATACAGCGCCACTAGTCCTCTCACATGAAAGCAGCGATTTTTTGGTCTTAGTGCATGCACAACTTCCTGGCGTTCAGGAAGTTGTGCATGCAAACGTACAGCGCAGAGATTCCTATCGTCCCGTTCTCCACTTTCACCAAAAACAGAACGCTGCCTAAATATATCCTCTACAGCTGCCACAGCACCATCACCAGATCTCCCCATGTGTGAGTGTGTGTGTGTGTGT
The DNA here is from genome assembly GCF_031168955.1 of Gadus macrocephalus. Lineage (NCBI taxonomy): Eukaryota > Metazoa > Chordata > Actinopteri > Gadiformes > Gadidae > Gadus > Gadus macrocephalus. Next base: position 4,012,297 of record NC_082403.1, read on the forward strand.
GTGTGTGTCTGTGCGTGTGCGTGTCTCCTACCCACTATCGCCCCACATGTCTTGACACAAACCAGGGCTTGCCTTGGACTACCTGCACCTTTCAGCGCAACCAGATATCCCGAAGCATTCGGTGCATGCTTCTTGGTGCTGGCTCTCTGCCTTTACCCACAGAGATTTGCTTTATGAACTTTGCCAAATCGTTCTAAAATATGAATTGGGACGAATACAAAACCCCCCAGAAGACAAAGCATTAAGTACAGGCATTAAACAAATGGACCAATGCCAAAGAAATTTGGGCCCAGACGGGAGATAACAAATTAACGGTCATAATTTTTGTTATTAATAAAGTGCTGTGTTATCATTGCACGTTCTACCAATTGAGACACAGACAAAACTCCCATGTTTGCAGTGCACGATCGGAAGGTAAACAACAACATGGTAGCCAAACTGTACAACCAAAACAAACAACAAAACAACTCGGGTTTGCCTTAAATCGTTAGTTTTATAGAATCAATTTTGACAACAAGACACAGAAGAACAAAGCCCCACAGCAACATAAACATTGTCAGTCACCCAACGCTACAAAATAGGCTGCAGGTCACATGGAAAGCAGCGAGGAGCCATGAAAGGCTCCGTCACTCAGACCCCGGGGCCCAAACATCAGAGGGGGGGCCCTCATGCCGAAATCCTCAAAGCTGGTCCCCCAACTCATAGAAGCTTTAAGGTGGGATGGAAGCAGCAGCCTATACGCGCATACATATAATGCAAATAAGGGGGAGCATGCAATACTTCTACACAGGGAATGGCTTTGGTATTTTCTTGCCCAGGGGCCCCAGGACTTAAGAGGGCCCCTTCATGATGCAGAGGTTTGGGGTAAGGACAAGGACGAATGCAAGGACGGGTCCATCTGTGAGGGAAAAGTGTTGCTGGCAGAGACCTAGATTGCCATCATAGTAGGCATCTTGAACATGCGTCTCATGCATCTCATTCCTCAGGGCCCTGGAGATGACGTGATGTCAACACTGTATCGGAAGGCTCTGCACATGATGCAGCCAGCAGGTGGACAATAATAAACAGACCACACTTACTCTGACTTTCAAAGAAATACACGACGCATGCAAAGTAATCCATTACCGATCCAAGAAAACTCCCAACTTCGTTGTGCCTCATCATCAATAAAGTGATCAACCCTAATCAAATCCTTTACATCGTCCTTCTAGATAAACACACTTCTGTCATGGTAGGTTCACTCTTGCCGGTGGAGGATTGGGTGCAGAACCAACCCACATCAACACATCAACACCTCAGTAGCCTCCTCCCAGAGCAGCTCCCGTCACCACCGTGGTGGTGCGGTGCGGACAGTTCCTGGAAACCATCCCCTGGTTCCTGTCCAGCCTCCGGTTCGTGGCTGGTCTCTTTTTCACAGCAGCACCGACAGCTACTGACTCAAGGGGTCCTGGGTCCGTGGTTATCATTACAGCAAAAAGGTGCTAGGTGGCTGTATTAATAGCACAACAGCAAAGCGCCCAACAACAACAATCAGAAATCCCCAATGGCAAAACGATCAAAAAAGGGGAGACCACAGCTTTCCTGGGTTCAGGAGAACCTGCATGTTGTGAGTCGCGCTGGTCTGTGACTTTAACAACAAAGGAAGTGCTCGTCACAGAAGGTTAACGTATAAATGCCAATTGCCAGACGGACAATACAGCAGGGGGGAAGAATTTATCATTTCATTGGGGGGGGGGGGGGGCGGCCATAACAAAAAAGACTGATCGTGGATACACCGCAACCTTCTCCTTTGAATGACCAGAGTACTGAGGAGGAACAGTGGGTGAGAGCCTATTCCAATACACACACACACACACACACACACACAGGTCATTAGTACACATCTTGACGTATCCCATTGTTAACACATACAGGCAATAAGGGGTAATGTTGAATGACCTGCCTAAAGAAATTAAAATGGTATAATAAAAAAGGTGTTTAGCGAAACCACTTCTTTCTCATAGTACACCAATACACAATGCAGCTCAACAACAAGCAGATTCAGATTCAGCGAACCTCAGTGTGTTGACGTTACGGTTCACACGTGCAGAACTCTCCGGGCCTAAGCCCAAGCCATGCCAGGCACACACACACACAGAGACACAGAGCTGCCAGAGGAAACTAGGAGGATTCCTCAGTACTGTGGCATTACATATTATCTTCACGACATGACAGAACAGCCACCTGTTCAGAACCAGCAAAACGATTTCGGCAGCTATGAAACATAAATGTCCAAATCAAAAACTTGAATACTCTGCTTAAAAACTGGGTGCCATACCTTATTGAGAGACGCTGAGCGTAAGCCAACCACTGGGAGAGGACGGGGTCAACCACAGTTTAAAGCATTCAGCAGTTTAGGAACTAAAGGGTGGTGTACTTAGACCCAACCACAACTGAGAATGAAATGAAGCAGTGAATACAACTGGAGTAGATGTATGTCAACCAATGACGAAAGAGACCTAATTAGTATAACCACCACATATAGGCCAACACAGCAATATCACACAGACAACATCTCACACACACACACACACACACACACACGGAGAACAATGCAATATTTTGTGAAAAATATTTAAGTTTAGGTCTACATGACACATTTCTGTTGGCGTAGGTACAATTGACCGTTTTTATTTATGGACCTTCAGATTGACATGCGAAATTACTGTAATAAAGCCCTAACCTCTATAAATATCTGTGCCAGCATGCTATTGCATGCATAAGGCCATACCAAACGAAGCTTACATCTAATAAAAATCGTTAAATAAAAATAAACGGTTAAGTCGTTGTGAACAATGCATGCAACGTGTATTTGTTGTGCATCCGCTATTCCTTGGACATCCTTATAAGACATACCTAAGGGGGCTACTACCGCTTAGCTGCATAGGTGCCTTTGTTACATTAACGGAGCACAGATCAGAATCCCCCCACCACGATTCCGATCGATGAGAGCGCCATCCCTACCGGAGCCCTCAGTCCCGTGTTCACCGGGAGGGGGGAGAGAAGAGAGGCTCGGGATGGCTTCCCGGGGAGAAGCGAGGATTGCGCGTAAAACGATGACAGAAACATGAATTATGCAAGCACACGCGATGAGTAGATTGCAAAAAAATGTGTCGCCTTCGCGTGTTCCGTGATAAGTGGGGGGGGGTTGTGCCGTGCAGGAAACCAGTGTTGGGTCGCCCACCACCATCCCTCCAGGAGCAGCACAACACGACCGAGACACCGCTCCCGATGACGAACGTTGAAATGCGCTGTAGCACACACTAGTCACACACCCGGGCGCTGATTTATCCACGGAAAATACCTGATCAAGATCGGTGTGTTTCACTGTCACACGTCGTTGGTTTCAGGTGCGAACGGCGTTCACATATATGAATGTAAACACGTCGTACGACGCGGAAGGAAGGTCCTAGTTAAATCCCCACACACACACAATGCCAGCCCCAGCGCTACGTGCTTCAGAACCATCAACAGCCGAGTGGGCAGCTATATCCGCCACACGAAATCAATTATCTACACCGCTTGCTGTACAATGTGCTATTCAAGACGAACACTAAGCTTGTGCTCGATGTAAATAATGTGTCACACATGGGGCTAGGGCCTAATCTAAAGCTTTCGTTTGTCTTTCCCCTCCACCTCCCCACCACCTCCCCCTTCTAGGTTGCTTGTCTTGTCGTTCAAGGCCTCGCTGCAGCCACGGCCCCCAGTGAAGCGATGTGTGTGCGCACACGCTCTAAACACGGGGCGCCTGCGGTCTGAGGTGTCCTCTCTTACCGGGTCCGAGCGCTTCCATGGCCGAGGGCTCTCTCTCCGTCTCTGTCCCGGCCTGGCGGCTCCGTACCGACACTGAAATTGGGGGCGGTATCGCGAAGCTTAACGTGGCTAATTTAAGAAAGAGGAATATTGATGCGTAGTTGACCAGCGAGCTCTCTCGGATGTGTTGTCTACTGACTGAGTTTGTCAGGGGGGGGGGCGGGGGGGATTTCTAATGTGAGCATGCGCCAGGCGAGAAAGCTTGGGAGTCGTCGGTGCGCCTGCGCAATTCGCTGGCGTTTTAAATTGGGGGAGATGGGTCCAACAGTTGTATTTATGTGAAAATGCTGGATGGTAATAACGTCTTTATCGTTACTCTCTCCTCAATTTGAGCGTATAGATATGATCATTTTATTTGATGATTCAGGTATTTTTCAGCCAGGGATCAGTCAATAATGTGTGTAATTTGATCCCCCACTCTTAAACAATAAAGTAGAGAAATTATTTGATTTGTGAATCATAAGGTCTAAGTATCCAGTATCAGTAACAGGAAATGAACTGAAATAAAAATACTATATTTATCAGACGTAAACAATACATACACCAGATATGCTGAGTGTATATTTTCTATTTCTCATCATATAGATACTCAAAATGTACTATTTACCAAGCATATTGAAAATAGGACATGTAAGCAGCCCTCAGAAAAAATAGCGTCCCCTATGACATAAAAAAACGAGGGAAAATGCCACAACCAAATCTATCTGTAAGAATACCTACTCACCAAGACCGCTCGTGGGATATATTAATCACTTTATCAATTATTAATTCATAATGTATCATTTCCGCCTTTTCCATCGAACCACCGGCCGTTCCCCTTGCATAAATTATCCGCCACCAAAAACGTCATAAATATGGGCCGAACCAAGTCGACCCGCCAGCCAATAGGAACGCCTGACGCAGTCGAGTGACACATCGGCAGCGGGAGGGTTGCCCCAGCTGTCACAGAGCGCGAAACATTGAAAATTCTATTCAGTGGCTAACAGGCGGGAGGAAGGAACTAACCGTCCGGGGCTCATGCACTACTCTGAACGACAATTTATCAACACAAAGTAGCTATTTTTGTTTCATAGTCACTCTGACAACTTAGTTTGTCCGCTGCTGAGGTCCATGAAGTGTCTTCTCCGTCGTGCCAGGCTTTCGTTTACCCCAGCAGTGAGCCCGGATAGAGGCGGACAAAGATGAGCCTCGTCCACTCCTCGCAGGTGAGCGCATGCTAACATGCTAAGCCAAAAATGAGGTTATTTAGGCGAAATAAGTGAATATATCAGGTAGGAATGGGTTTGTGCATCGGTGTATTTGCCAAACTACTACATTTAGAGTTAGTTGGTGATGTTATGTTGGATGTCTCGTTGTGTTGAGGTCGGCGAGGAGGCCACAGCTACAGCTACAGCTGCACACACACAACCCCTATGTCCTGAGTTTACAGAGCTCTCTTGGTCGGTTTTAACTTTATTAACGAGTGATTTAAGCTCCGTACATGGATGGATGTGATCTACAGGGACGTTTTATCCTGGTTAATGATTGTTTTACAAGACTAATAGCAACTTGCTCGCTACAAGGTACTCGCTAGCTGAGTTTGCGCCTGCGCCGATTCATTGTGTGAAGTTGGCGCTACTAGAGCCACCATTTGGCCACCTTGCTAGACTTTCAACAAAGTGTTGAATACTACAACTACTCAAAACTTGACATTATTTAGTGAAACATTATTCTAGTAACCTGCCACAACGTTAAACTACGTGGTGTAACGCCACGCCACCTACATGTAAATCACAACAAAGTATGGTTTGACTCGTCAAAGTAGCCACAGCATCCGACATAACTGAAGGAAAGCCAGGATTACTTAGAATTTAATAAAATGGCCATTATGGTTAAGATCTTGCTTAAAACATTTCTGCCTCTGATATAATCAAAGCGTTTTCCATGAATCGTTGGTTGTCTCTACAGTTGCCGTCAAATGCCAAATTCATCCTAACCACTCAGTTAGCAATGAACATTTTATTTAGAAAAAGTATTGTCAACCATTGTTTGGTAGAACATTTTTTTCAAACTAACTGGTAACTTCAGAGGATCAACAAGTCTCATTTGGAGCCCTGGGCTAAAACTCTTGTAAGGGACATGGTGTGAAAGAGCTTAGTACTTCTAGTTAAATATTAACGGTCTGTTTTGATTTGTCCACCAGGCAGAAGTGGTATCTGCAGTGCTCCAGGCGCCTGGGGAAAGTGACTCAGACAGCGGGATGGGCTCTCCAGCCGAGGAGGTGTTGACCCTGATGAGCAGCAAAGGAGAACAATGTCAAGGTAAACCACAGGTCTAGGAAATATTGGATAAACCTCAGGGAAAGATGCTGCGGAGTTTGTTCCGGCTATTGTTACTATTTCGTAATTCATCCAAAAAAAGATGTTGTTCCCTGCTAAACAACTTGGTGTAAGTTTCTTTAGATGCATGTCATTAATGAGCACCAATGTGCGGTGCCAATGTTATGCATCTTGCTGAAGCATCCCGTCAGGTATTGAGGTTTTAACCCAGGACCTTCTGCCTTGCAGCCAAACACCCTAATCCATAGTCTATCCTGCCCTTGGTTTATAGATTACTTAACAAGGGGATATTTTTTTTAATGCATGGCACTTGATGCCCTTTGTGCAAATATAAACAATGGTGTGGCCAGATCATTCATTGTTATGTTACAATGTTAATTATGTGACACAACAAGCAGGTAGAGCTGAGTGTAAACGCTCAACGGCAGTCGGCAGGCATGTCCTATTGATACTCTAAAGTGCTTTGGTATTTCAACAACCCCCTCCTACCATTCTGCTATTCACCGGTGTCTTCTTCAAAACCGTGTACCCTAGTAAAGAAAGGCAGGCTCTGTAATTTAACGGCAAGGTGCCGCTGAATACCCATCGTCCATTTTGATGTTTTTCCAGATTCTGACGGTGATGGAGATGACGAGATCGTGGTTCACAGGAAACCCCGCTGTCACAAGGCCATCCGAGACAGTGACGAAGAAGAAGAGGAGGAGATGGAGACCAGTGTGAACTTGGCGGAGGCTCTGGTCCTGTCTGAGTCAGATGGCGAGCAGCACAAGGAAGAGGAGGCCGAGTCCCAGAACATCAAAGAGGAGAGCAAGAAGAAGAAAGGCAGGAGGATATCGCGTGCACCTGTCGACAGTGAGGAGAGCGACCTCGGGGAAGGAGGCGCCGAGAAGGAAATGTTGGCGGAGGTGAAGAAGGACGTGGGATCAAAGGAAGAGAAGCGAGAGAAGAGCAAAAGGCACAAGGAGAAGAGGGAGAAGCGCAATAAAGCCATGGAGAAGGTGAAGACGACGAAGAAGAACAAGAAGGAGAGGTTTCTTGAAGTGGAGGAGGTATTTGATTTCACTAGATCCTTTGGCCGGTTCTAACTTTATTTCTCTTGTCAGTTGTAAGGGATGAGTAATCCTGACAGTACAGTACAGGGTTAACAATCAGATTTTTGTTGGAGCATCTAAAAAAAAAAACTGTACGCCGCTACACACACACACAAGTGAGTTGAAGAGAGGGTCGTTTGTGGTAGCTCTGGTTATTCTGGAGGAACAACCACGGCAGGGTGTAATGCTTCACTAATTGTGCACCAGTTGTGATTTGAATTATGGCGGGAGTGTCACCATCGCCACCCAGTTTGTAACATTCGTCATGTTATAAATACCAGTGGCCCAGGGCCTTCACCGGTGGCCCATAGGCCCAATCACCATCGTGTTGCCTCATACGGCCACAGAAAGCGAATTAACCGATTTGTTAAAGGACACATTTCAATGTGCACCACACAATCGTCTCTCCTGCCAATCAAAGTTCTATCAACAACTCTCCCCTCTGAATCTGTTTCTTTTTCCCAGGATGCACCTCCCCCTGTCCCGTTGAATGACAGCGGTTGTCTCCTTGGAGACACGGACCTGTTTGACACCGGATTGGATGGAGACAGTGAGGAGGAATCTCTGGATGCCATCAGGGCAGCTGCTAAACACAAGTTCAAAAAACACCAGGTAACCGATGGGATATGATGCAACAGATGCATGTCAATATATCTCGGGAAGGTCTACTGCGTATGTCTCCCAGTACGGGGGTTCTTGGATACAATCAACAATTTCCACCTGCAGGCATATCTAACCCTCCCTGATCAATGATGACATGAATCTGTGTGAACTAAAGTAGCGTTTGATAAAATCATCTGCTAAATTACTAAATGGTAGAGGACAAAAGGGTAAATGTGTGATCCATTGAGATTATTATATTACCGTATGTTCTTTTTCACATTTTCCTTGTATTGATACATTTAATTTAGATGGGTTACTAAAAGGCTTACTATACTTTTGTGTGCACAAGAATCTTGGATGTTTAAACAGGAGGCGGATGCTGATGTATTCTTGTAGATATTTAGTTCACCGTGTCACGTGGCATCAGATTGATCTGCGTTAGGCCGTGTCAGTGAGCTGTGTGGTTTCTCTTTCAGGAACCCCTCTTCAACGCTGAAGGTGAGGGGGAGGAAGACGAGGAGGAAGAGCCGTCGGAGAAGCCCCAGCGTGTGGTATGTGACACTTTGCAGTGAGGGGGGGGGGGGTGGTTGGGTGGAGGCACCAACCCTCCCGTGTGAATCACATCATTTGATATGCGTCTGTGGTTGGCGACACCCAGCTTACAAAACCAGAGACAAAAGTATTCGAAATTCAAAGTGTCAAAAGGCCACAGCCAGAGGAGAGTTGCTGGTTCCAAGTCTCTAGCTCCATCCTGTATTGAAGTGCCCCCCTGGAGCCAAAAAAAACGGTTCAATCTTAACAGCTCCTTAAGAGCTGGCCGTGCATGTGTTGTGGATGTAAAGGCACTCGTATTAGCATTGTGCTAACCTTTCTTACTTTGATGCGGTCCCATGTGTTATTTGAATGCAGTGTGCTGTTAGCATTTGGCCAACCCTTCTCTGTTTTGGGTACTGTCCCATGTTTTGTTTGACGCAGTGTATTGTTAGCATTCTGCTTACCCTTCTCTGTGTTGGTAGGAGAGGAAGGCTGCCCGTGCTAGCAAGGAAGCTATGAAGCAGATCCACAGTGAGACTCAGAGGCTGGTCAGAGGTGAGTTTGATTTTTATCTAACTGTTGGGTCTGTCAAGAGACCTAGAAGTTTTAGTTCTTAGTGCACATTTTGTTGATGCAGTTCGAGTTAAAAAAACGTGCATGCATACAAAATAATTCAACATTACTTTTTATAATTCTTGGTGTTCCATGTACATTGTGTCAGGGATTTATAGATGACACATTTTGAATGCCACAGCATTTCCCATAATGAAATGCTAAGATTGATGATAGATCACGAAGGTGGGGGTTGTAATTTGGTAATCAATAAACAGATACTTTTGGGGATTTCCTTCTGATTGACACGATCAATATCTGTTAACCATGGCTCTTTAAATGGTCCTCCTCTGTGCTGTGGAGGGTCGATAACTCCCCCCTCACCCTGTGACGTGTTGCCCTGCCACCCACAGAGTCCTCCCTGGGTCTGCCCTACCACATCCCCCAGCCCAAGAGCATCAACGACTTCTTCAAGAGGAGAGCCCGACCCGAGGGGCAAGCCATGGCCCTGCTCAAGTAATCCAATCATTCAGCGTCTTTTTTTTATCCCTCATTAAAGGCACCCAGTGCAACTTTAGGTAAACATTCAATGAAAAATAAACATTCAATTTCTAGTCTTTTTTACACGTAGTAAGTTTCAATAACTCCATACCATTACATACCGACATTCAAGGAGCAAAGATGAGACGTCGTTGTGTGGTGAGAACTGATAGAAAATCGTAAACAACAACAATCGCCGGTGGGGAGAAGCCATTTTTCCATTGACTGGAAGCCTGCTTTATTTATTGTAGGTTACAAAAAATAAAGAAAATGGCGGCATTGTTGTTGTTATCGATTTTGTATCAGTTCTCACCACACAACGACGTCTCATCTTTGCTGCTTAAATGTCGGTATGTAATGGTATGGAGTTATTGAAACTTACTACGTGTAAAAAAGACTAGAAATTGAATGTTTATTTTTAAGCCTCGAAAGTTGCACTGGGTGCCTTTAAGACATGTCGACACAGAGTTCCTAGACACGTTATAAAAAGTTTAACATCATGGGGGGGGGGGGGGGGGGGGGGAAAGCATTTAAGAAAAAACATTGAGACGCGGTAAATTCCTAACTTGTTTTTTTTGTCGTTGTAATTAATAGCGGTACTTGATGTATGCAGGAATGTAGAGTTTCTTCTGTGGTAGTTTCTCTGGCAGCGTCAACTGAAATCATTCAATGGTGGTGTTGAATCTGTCAATGAAGTCTCCCATCGTGTGCCAGACTGATGAGGTTTAGCGTTCTTCTTTGGCTTGATTCAGGCTGGCTGTGTGAGGCGTAGTGGCTGTTACTGACGGTTCATGTTGTGCAATGTAAACCTGTGTGACCGCGGAAAGGTTATGGAAGATGTCCTGGGATGCACCTGGTCAAAACGAGCAGGAACGTATAACCATTTCATGAACCACACTCTAACCGTCCGTCGCTGTTTCTCGGTTAGATCTTCCAAGTATCAGAAGATGATATTGGAGGCGACCCCAGCCCCACCTCGTGTCCCGGCCAGCGAGCCACAGAACCCGTCCTCTGACCAGGACCCCCCCCCTGCTCTGGACCTGGGCTCCAGCCAGCTCCAGGCCCTACCTCATCCCGCCGCCACCTCCTCCCCGCAGCAGGAGGGCCTCAGCCAGGGACCCACCGAGGCACCATCCACCCTACCTCAGGACCAGGACCAGGACTCCGGGCCCATGCTCTTCCTCTCAGAGAGCCTCCAGGAGTCACCGACCACAGACAGCCAAGACCCAGAAGCTCTGCCTTCAGAGCTGGACGGGGCCGAGGGTGGACGCGGCGCTCAGACAGGGCCGCACCAGACCCCGGCCTCGCCTGGTCCTCAACCCCAGCGAGCAGAGGCTCTCCCTGGGGCCAATGAGCCGGCTATAGCGCCCCGGTCGGATGCGTGCGTGGGTGTTGGCGAGGGCGCTGGAGTCCTCTCAGCGTCTCAGGCGCCCGCCCTCAAGCTGAAGCCCAAGAAGGACAGGCTGGCTCGGCTGAGAGAGCTGGGGATGGACCCCCCTCCTGTCCCCAAACTGTGTGCGGACAATGGGCTGTTTGTGGACCTGGAGCCCCCTGCACCCAACCCTGGTAAGGAGACCCCGACTCACGGCCACGGATGCAGGGCTATGCTAATGCTGTAGCACAGCACTGGATATAATGAAGCTGTCGTTAAGGTTACAATTTGGCGAGCCTTGCAATATTTGTGATCAAATATTTATTTTATGATTTTTGGTCGCTTGGTGAAGGAATGCCTGAGCACTCCACATTGCTAAACACAGATCCATCATTTCTTTACTGTTATGTGCAGTTGACTCATACTTAAACAGTTTTATCAATATGCAGCGATCTTCACTTCAAACCAAATGGCTCTATGCATGGAGTTATTTATAACTTAGTGAGCCATCACTCGGAGCAGAAGCTTGGTCGGTTTGTATTATATTCCAGTCAAAGGCTGCATGGGGCAAGACTCCAAGACGCTGGAAAGATTCCCATTACCATAAAGACAAAATAGTTGGGTTAGGGGTACGTTTTTAATTCATCACTTGGAAGCGAAGCTTCCTGGAAGGCCTGACTCTTCACTGCAAAAGAAAACCAAACCCTAAGACCCTTTTGAATAGCAATGTAAGTGGGATACATTATCAGTGATGTGGACCGACCCTGATCCAAACTTGATAAACTCATGATGACCGGTCGCATGAATTGCGCTGTTACCGGCCATCGTCATCATGCAATACAATGCGCTTAAACTGTAAAGGGCTATTTGAGTTCATGTTATCATTATCCTACATTTTAAACATGCATGGTTACCGGCCAATAGGGGGGTTATCGAGTTAATGTCTTTCAAACGTTCATCTTTGTCACTGATATAGCCCCGCCTCTGAACGGCGGCAAAAAAATGTGCCGTGATTTTTTGTCGGTAGTGGGCGGCGACTAGCGCTTGTGAAAGTGTTTTCAACAAACCCGTGGTCCTCCTCCGTCAGGTGTGGAGGCCCTGAAGGAGCGCTACCTCCGCCACATGAAGCCTGTGCTGCGGCCGCAGGGCGAGAGCAGCGTGCAGCTCAACATCGTCCGCAAGGGCAGCGCCCCCTCTGGCCAGGAGGAGCTACAGGCCGAGTCCATCACCGTCACCATCAAGGAGGGGTCCGAGGAGCCCAAGGCGGCTAAACCCGGTAAGCAGAGCTAACCTGTTAGCTCGCTAACCGCTAACCTGTTAGCTCGCTAACCGCTAACCTGTTGGCTCGCTAACCGCTAACCTGTTAGCTCACTAACCGCTAACCTGTTAGCTCGCTAACCGCTAACCTGTTGGCTCGCTAACCGCTAACCTGTTGGCTCGCTAACCGCTAACCTGTTAGCTCGCTAACCGCTAACCTGTTGGCTCGCTAACCGCTAACCTGTTGGCTCGCTAACATGTAAGCTAACCGCTGCCACAGGCATAATGTCACGTGTTTTCTGTAGCTGTTTGGGACGGGAATCGGCAGGGACCTAACGGTACGATAGGTTTTTTTTGAGCAGCAATACGATATGTATTGTGTTTCTGTAAGTATCCATAGGTCGATAAATACAGTTGACCGCTAAGGATGCAATCAGAGAACTGTGTTGAGAAACGTAGATAGTGTCCACGGTGACAATGACGAAGATGTACAATTGTGATTGGTTAGAGTGATTTATTCTCAAGCTAACGACGTCGGAAAACTACCTTGGTGAAATAGAAAATGACTCATTTGTTTAACCACAAAACGGAAATTTTGGCGTTGGCTATGACCTGTAACCAAACCCATGAGCTGCTACTTAATTCTCCTCCCTGGTCCTTTACAAATGGTTGGCCGATCTCGACACACACTGAGGGTGTTTTTGAGTAATGTGGTTTCAGTGTTTCCCCCAGCACTGTATGGTTAAGGCATACGGCTTAACAATAGCCCCACCCCCCTGCTCGCTCCTTGACTAAGACGTTATCTTGGGACAACACTGGGTTTCACTTTCCACCTGTTGAGTAATTACATTAATTTTCCAGTGACTCGTTTAGCAACACTTTTCTTTGTCAGTGGGCAGAAGGGAATAGTGTAATGACTCCCAACGCTTCTATTGAGTAGCAACATGTTACTATGTTGAGTAGCAACATGTTACTATGTTGAGTACCAACATCTTTCTCTGTTGAGTAGCAGCAGATGTTGCTGTGGTAAGCACTCGCATGTTGCTGTGGTAAGCACTCGCATGTTGCTATTAAGAAGTAACATGTTACAGTAAGAAGCAGGCAGTAACATGTGACTCTTTGAAGCAGCTACATGTTCCTGTTATAAGGAGTAACATGTTGGTGCTCCCCCCCCCCCCACCCCCACTCTGCAGGAGAGAGGCTGAGCGGTCTGAAGCAGCGACTGCAGCAGGCCATGGCACTGCGCCGACAGGAAGAGAGGGTCCGCAAGGCCGCCCTCCATCGCCTTGACAACGAGGAGTGTGGAGAGGGAGACGAAGAGGAGGAGGAGGAAGAGGAGATGACTGACGACTCAGAGGCAGAGGTGAGTGTTGAGTGGGATCCTTTTCATAAGTTGAGGTTCAATGTACCATTATTATGATATTGACATTTACATTTATTATTTTTTGCGATATCCACCTCCTAAAATGGGAAGCGTAGAGGAAATACCATGTATGTAACAATGCATTGTTTTAATTCTTTGTTAGTTGGAAGGTTGCATTTCGGCTTTTTAACTAAAATTAAAAAAATCGAATAAATAATCTTGGTACAGAATGCTCAAGCTCAGATTGGTGTCAGCAATACGACAACATAAGATGGCAATTTATCGACGTACGTACATGCAGCCAAATGTAGGATACAACAGGGATCGAGGCATGGGAAGTCTTCCCATTTTAAAAAAACGGCCGCTGACAGCACTGGCAGAAAGTGATTGAGTGCGGATGTAACATAATCAAATGTCAATTACATTACCACGATAGCCTCAGTGTCAACGTTGGTTAGCTCCCCCATCCTTCGGTACGACCGCTACTCTCCCCAGTGTGTTCAACCACCTGTATCTCCCCAGGGTGTGGACGACCTGCTCGGAGGGGGAGGGGACGAGGACGAGGACGAGGATGATGGCAGCGTGGCTCCCAGCATCAGAAGCCCGTCGCCCGCGGCGTTCAAGCCCTCTTCCTCCATCAGGGAGCTCATGAATGGAGACGGGTCCCTCATGCTGTTCGCTGGCAACTCCTGCTCTCGCATGTACGTCCCACTCTGTCTGGGCTTTGATCTCGCCAAGAGGCGTGGGTTTATAGAAAGGGATTCAACACGACTCGAGGACGAAAGTCAGAAATTCGCAAAGAGTTGACCAGTATTTACTTAACCAAACAAAACTTGTAATGGTTTTACAACGCACTAGTCAACTAGTCCGTTAAGATGCATCTGCATGGATAGGTTTGTCTTTAACTGATGTTTCAAGAGCCTTGAATCGTTTTTTACATAAATGGAAGTTGTGTGACAGCTGTGTAACCTTGTATAGGATGTGTGTTTGTGTAGCAGATGGTATTTAATTTCCATGTAAGCTGGAATACGGTACTGAAGACCGATTGGTTGTCTTGTTTTGATTTGATCCAGGGACGGGGTCAGGAAGACGGCTCCTTCAGGCCCAGACGGCGATGCTAAAATGGGTCAGTACATCTCATCCGGAGAGTCATAACTTCCATCCCTTAATGTTGTTGTTTTCTCTGTCACGACAACAATTAGTTCAATGGATTTTAGTTTTTATTCCCTCGTTAAGAGTTTTTGTCTTTCACCGTCCGACATGTTTTCAGCTCAGTCTGTGTCTGGCTAATTAAAACAAGGGGCCCATTCTTCAGCAGTCCCTGGAGAGCTGTGATTCAGTTCTGAAGTCTAATGAATCCCATGTGTCTTGTTTTGTATTCCCTCCCTCTCTCTCTGCATCAGAAGAGGAGGACTCTCTATCCCTGGCCAAGGACAACAGTCACAACAGCAGCTTCGAGCTGCTGGGCTCCATGATCCCCTCCTACCAGCCTGTCAGTCACCAGCGTTCCACAGGAAGGGGCGGGGTCAACTCCGCCCTCTTCCGCTCCCCCTCTCCCTGCTTCTTCAGGCCCAACTTCCTAGGCTCCGCCTCCAAGGTAAGGCCAGCGATGAGCCGGGCATCGGCACTGCCAGGGTTGGGGGTCCGATTCCCAACAGGGTCGAACCAAGCTAGGAATGTATGCTCAGGGTATTGTAGGAAGTATTAGATGGCTTGCCTTGTATATATTTTTATGTTGAAGTTGTGCTAGTGGTTATTGTGGCTGACTCCCCTGCAAAAAGGTTCTGGGTTCGATCCCCAATGTGCGACGAGCTGATCCTTAATGACATCCAGCTGCAGTAATGTCTTCTAGAGCCGATATTAGGCATTTTCCATATTTAAAAAGAAATATATTTATTTATTTATTTTGGTTATGTTTTTATTCAAAGGACTTTGGGTTTCATATCTTAAGTTTGTATTTTTATACATTTTATTTATCAGGACTTTAATAATTTTTGATTTAGACTTTTCTGTCGTGACAATGAAACAATAAAATGTTTATTTTTAAACTGCATTACCTTATTATTTTAGTGAGGACTCATAAATAACTACAAAGAAAGAATGTTAGGGAAATCTGTTTACGTGCTTTGTTACGTGTTTCTGGAATTTATTTTTTAAATGCATATCGGAATATCGGATTTTTAAATCACCAAATATTTGTATCGTATCGGTCGGGCTCTAATGTCTTCATACGGGGGCATCCACCTAAACGCGTCCACGTTCCCCGACAGAGCTCAGGGAAGATGTCGGAGCCGTCCCTCTCGCTGCCCGTGGAGGACTCCCAGGACCTGTACGCCCCCTCCTCCCCCGGGGGGGACTCCGGGCCCCTGGGGGCCCCGCGGGGCCGCTTCAGCCTGGAGGACGACACCCACTCCCAGCTCCTGGACGCCGACGGCTACCTGAACGTGGGGCCCCGTACGGGGGGGCCCGCGCACCACAAGAGGCAGCTGATCCTGGACAGCCTGGACGAGAACGCCATGGATGCCAACATGGGCGAGCTGCTGGGGCTCTGCTCCGGGGCCTTCACTGGGGGGCGAGGGGGTGGTGGTAGTGGTGGAGGGATGGAGGGCAGCGCCGGCTCCACCAGGGACAGCCGAGGTGGGGGGCAGAGCCAGGAGGATGAGCTACTGGGGCTGTGCTCCGGGGCCTTCCCCTCAACACAGGCTCAGGGGGGGGAGGAGGATGGAGAGGCAGAGCTGGAAACCATGGACCAGCTGATGGGCTTCGGGTCTAGGAAGTTCCCTGATCAAGGTGAGGAAGGCTGGACTCTTCTAGGACTTGTGGGTGCTTGAATAATTCTTCCTAATTCAATTGGCGATTGTGCGAGTCTTACGTTCTCTAATGTAGTTAACAAGTCATAGTATGCTTACAACTAAAGTTTGTTTAGTTAGTCCAATGTTTTACCCCTGCTTGAAGATGGATTGTTTTGGTGCATCTAAATATTAATCTTTGTGTTCACCTCTTCCCACGTCGTTCAGAGGACTCTATGCCGTCTCTGCCCAGTCCCAAGATGCATTCAGCATCTGACAGCAGGTATTTACCGTACACACATTGCTGTTGCCTTTCTTTACTCCTTATTCAATTGGTTATATTTCTTACGAGTGTGTTTTGTCACTACATTAACAGTACTTTGAGGTGAACGTTATTGATTCCACTGTCTTAATGTGTCACAATGGGATGAATCTCCCCCCTTCAGTAAGAAGAAGCCTGTAGTGGAAGAAGAAGAAGAGGAGGAGGATGAGGAAGACTGTGAATTCAGACTCCTCTCTGATGTTGGCAGCCAGAGTGAAGATGTGAGTCACCCACGATTCAATGTGATATGTTTACTTCGATTAGAATCCAGTCAACTGGAATTAAAAGCCCTTAATGTTCACATATTTATTAATCTTATTCTTCATATTAATATTAAGAAAGTTTATTTTTAGAGCAGTGTTTTTTCTCAGTTATTTGTCTTTGTGCTGTTGGTTGCCTCTGGGGTTTCGTTTCCATCGGTTACGCAACAACGAGTGGACCTCGTCTTAAGTTGTTGTGCTGCGTCTTTCCAGGAGGACGGAGATGAAGACAAAGAGGACGACGGTGAGGAGGAGGATAAGGAGGTGGAGGAGGAAGAGATGCAGGCTCTGTTTCCGTCTAATCGGGAGGAGCCGAGGAAGAAGAAGAAGAAGAAAATGTAAGTCGAGGCGGAGTGGTTGGAAGTTTGAATTCCTCCTCAACTCCCTTAATGCAAGTTTTTTTTTTTAGTTTTTTTCCTTGTTGGTTCAATTTCACTCTTGATAAGCAACATATCACCCGGTAGAGGCATGTTATTGACGTGTCGTAGCGTTATGAAGCTGTCGTGGTTGGCCCGCCGACCTTTGACCCGTCGCAAGACTGCCATAGTCCAGAGGGACTCGAATTCTGTTGAACTCTACAGAAAGAAATAGTGCTTGGCATCTTAACCTAGCTATATTTGTTGCGTACGGGGAACGGGTTAACCTAGGGATTGTTAGTGCTTGGCCCTTGTTTCTATGAACGTCCGTGCTGTACAGAGATATATTACTGTTTCTCTTCCTCTTGACCAATGTACTTATTGTTCACCCTCGTTCACCCCGCCCCCTCTTTGGCCCAGGCGCCTGGCCCAGTACGTGGACTCGGAGGCCGAGCTGTCGGGGAGCGACGTGGGCAGCGAGGACGAGGACGGCGGCGGGGACAGCGAGTACGAAGAGGACGAGCTGCTGGACGAGCTGCCCTCCGACGAAGAGCTGCAGGACCAGGTCAACAAGATCCACATGTGAGTACGGGCGGTGGGACCCCGTGTTGAGGACCTGGTCCACGTGTCGGACCGGGATCACCCGTCTGTGTTCGGCTGCTCTAGGCAAACAAATCAAGTCCTGCGTCCGAGATGTAGACCGCAGATCCGTTTTCTTTTTCTTTTTTAATAATTCTGCACAATCATTTTTTAAGTGTTCAAATAAATGTGATAATTAAGTCCAGTGTGATCCCCAAAAAGTATAGAAACGCCCTTGTTTTAAAACTTTACAGCTTATATATTGTTTTTATTTTAGTATTTCAAATGTCACTTTTCCCCAATTGAAACCCCCCCCCCCCCAATTGGACCACCATGTCTAGTTGTTGGGTTGCCCTGGTAACCCGGTCCCCCTCGCCCCCCTCCAACAGGAAGCAGGTGATGGACGACGACAAGCGGCGGCTCCGTCTGTACCAGGAGCGCTACCTGGCGGACGGGGACCTGCACTCCGACGGGCCCGGGCGGGAACGCCGCTTCCGCTGGAAGAACGCCGGTATGACGCGCTGCTCTGATGGGGCCTAAAAAAAAAAAATTGTTTGGTTCCGGTTTCCGACCGACCCGGTCAATTTATGTGCGACCCAAATTATTTTATGAGCTTTAAATAAAAAAATAAAAAATATTCGTGTTTTTTTTATGCAAACTATAATTACGTTTTTGTACAGCTCCTCTTCATTCTATACAAGGATGAGCGAATTTTCTTGTTTTTAAATGAAAACAACCTACCTATCATTCGCTGCCGCTGGAAAAAATAAAATAAATTCCCTACCTACCCATGACCTCAACTGACAACCAACAGGAACCAAACTTTTTTTTTTTTTAGGCCTGGTTTCACTGGTCAGCGCGGAGACGTGCAGGAGATGCTATGGTTTCATCCTGGGTGACTTTGTTACAGGGGTGATGTCATGGCCTTTATTACGCCCTCGTACTCTGCTCTTGGAGTATCACGCTTTCGCATTTAGTAGTTTAGAAAACAATCCGTCGGGTGTTTTTAACATAAAAAGAAACTAGGTGTAAGAGAAAAAGGATCTCGTAAGAATCGTGGTTCCTAATTCCTTTCTTCTACGACTAAATCGATCGCGGGTTCCAAGAATCCTTTACTTTAGGCCTTTAGTGTTAACTCCATCAGTTTCATTGGAAACCTTTTTCAAACGTTGAGTCGACTCATGGCGCCCACGAAGCTAAACAGAACGGTGAGATGTTGGAACGATCAGCCCCTCTCACCGAGACCTCCCAGACGGACACGGTGGTGGGCTCCAGCATGGAGTTGGACCAGGGGTTCGTCCACGGGCCGAGAGCTCCTTCTCTAAGCACACGTCTGGTTCTCTCTGCTCCCCAACAGACGACGGCTTCGACCTGGACCGGATGGGCGGAGACGGGGAGGAAGAGGAGGAGGATGAAGACGTGGACCTGTCTGAGTTGCAGCGCAGGAAGGAGCGACTGGAGAGGGACCAGTGGCTCAGAGAGCAGGTGTGTGTGTGTGTTGCGTCTCAGTGAAGCCCCACTGTTGCATATATTAATTCAGTCTTTTGTTGCAATGTAAGCATTTTCTATCGTCCTCTGATGATTGGTTACCCCGACGCTAATGCATCCATGTAGCCGTAGCATGTGGTTGGAACACAGACTGTTAACATTCTTGTGGATGTAGCGTGATGCTACTGCATGCATGTTGCTGTAGCATGATGCTAACACATCCATGCGGTTTTAGAATGATGCTAATGCCTGCATGTGGCTGTAGCACGATGCTAACACACACATGTGGATGCAGCATGATGCTAACACACACATGTGGCTGTAGCATGATGCTAACGCACACATGTGGCTGTAGCATGATGCTAATGCATCCATGCGGTTTTAGCATGACACTAATGCCTGCATGTGGCTGTAGCATGATGCTAAATGCATACTTATGGCTGTAGCTTGATGCTAACACAGGCATGTGGCTGTAGCATGGCTGTAGCCGTAGCATGGCATTAATGCATACGCGTAGCCATGGCAGGCAAGCAGTGACGGAAGGATGCCACTGCCAGCACATCCATGTGGCTGTAGCATCATGCTAACCCGTCCGTGCAGCTGTGGGACGATGCTAACACAGCCGTGTGCGTAGCCGTAGCATGGAGCGCTGACGATGTGCATTAACCCGCCGCGGCTGTGGTCAGTCTGAGCAGAAGGGCCAGAAGGGCGCCTCGGTGCGGGACGCTGAGGAGGAGGAGGAGGAGGAGGAGGAGGAGGACCTGGGGGAGGAGGACAGTCAGTTCATGAAGCTGGCCAAGAAGGTCACCGCCAAGACGCTGCAGAGGAAAGGTCAGTACCGCTTAATCCCCCTCCGATCGGTCCGCTCCCTCACCGGCTCGTTTGCATATTTATCGTCATTTGATTGGCGTGGAGATCCGGGGTGGGGTCTACCGGGAAGGGGCAGATGTCCGAGTCCTCGGTACCGATGCCTTCATCCCCTACTGATCTTGGATTAGTGCTTCAGATTGCTTGGATGACGAGTGCTTCATGAGTGAAGTTCATTATCATGAGTCGTGTTTTATTTTATACATGGGAGTCGACCCCTTTTACCATTGACTTTAATTTAGTCAAAAGGTTAATTACCTTTTTCTTGATGGAAATTATAAGAAAAAAATATCCATTCACGATCTAGTCCATTCTTGGAAAATAGAGAAATGTTTGACGTATATGCATAGAGGTGCTTCCATTATCTGTATTCTTTTTTTCTTGCTTTCTCCTCCAAATGTTTTCTAACCGTGTATTAATCCATGATCGATCTCTCTCTCTCTCTCTCTCTCCAGAAACGCCCGTGGTATCTGCCGTGGAGAACAAGACCTCGTCTTGTATGAACCCTTTCCAGAAACCCTCCCAGCCTGGCCAGGTGAGAGACCCCCCTAACAGTCACTATGTAGTAAAAAGAAAAAGGATCGATTCTTCGATGCATCGCGATTCTATCTAGAACGATTCCATCTTTCAGTAATTTTACAATTATTTAATTTATCTTCAGTGTGTATTGGCCAATCTGATTTGTCTTGACACGATTGCGATTCAGACTACGCATAGCATGCACGCAAACTCACAGCCAGCCACAAGAACTCCTTCTAATTCAAGAGCAGCTTTTTCTTTAATGAAATAGAAAAGAAAGTAAAGAAAATAAAACGGAACCCTATTTTTTACATACTTCCATATTGTTTTGCAATGCAAGCTGTATTAATTCTTGCATTGTTCATAGAAAGTCATATTTGTGACAAAAGCTTTTTCTCTAATAAAATAATAGATAAGTTAATTCATCTGTTGATGTCTTTAATGATCATCACAAAAGTAGGAAGTGATTAGCAAACTCTGAGTAGCAAACTCAAATCACGAATAGAAATGTACACATTTTTGTTGCATCGATAATCGTTTTAGAGTCGAATCGTTGACCTCCATAATCGAACCGTGAGGTGCCGAGAGATTCCCAGCCCTACCATGTAGCGCTGCACATAACCCGTATCCGCCCCATCTATAGCCAACGGCCATCGATGGGGGTTTCCTAAAAGTTTACTAAAACCACAACCTGTAACTGCTGGCCCAATGAGTGTGAATCGCACCAATGAAATCAAAGACAGACTCTGAGAGGATCTGGTCCAGCCTCTCCTGGCTCTGACCCGACCTGGTCCTCTCTGTCCTCTCTGTCCTCTCTGACCCTTTGACCCCTGTGGCCCCCCCCCTCCCGCAGGTGAGGCGAGGCTCCCTGCTGAGCCAGCCCCGCTCGGTGCTCCAGAAGCTGGCCTCCATCTCCGACGGGAACCCCCTGGCCCCCCGCAGCACCCGGGGCTTCCTCTTCCAGACCCTGTCCCCCGAGAAGGACTCCTCCAGCGCCCCCAAGAAACAGGTGAGGTGGAACCCTCACACGTTGGTGTAATGGGGACGGGTGTAATGTTGAGGACGTGACACTAGGGGGCGACAAAGCCCAACAAACCCAACGGACGCTCCAATAACGGCTGTGAACTGCCCTATGAAGTACTGTAACAGAGCGACCTTTTTCTGTGCCAGTCTCAATGAAACCTGTCACTACTGTCAATCAAAATGGATGCAGACATATGTCATTCATTTGTAAACTAAATGACAGCAGTTGATGTAGCCTGATAGTTCAATTAAAGGATTTCAGTTTTTCTGGTCTGCGATTACTGGTAATGACATTTCCATAGGTTTTGCTATTGCTCTGCAAAACCTTTACGCTATAGAAAAATATTTTAATATATCTTAGGAATTGCGTTTCATCATTCTAGTCTCGGGAATGATGAAAAGCAATCCTAATCATATTTGTCAAAAAGAAGGTTTTGTCCATAGTGTATAGGTTTTGCATAGCGATAGCAGAACCAATGTAACTACCCTGATCATGTGGTGTAGAACGGCCTCAGCCTCCAGCACCACCATACTGACGCCCACCTGGAGATGATCCAACGCCTATCTGACAGCAGTGTTTTTCCGGGGGTGTTCTCCAGGTGAAGCGGGGGCCCACAGAGACCACTAACCCAGCCTCCAAGAGGGTGTGCCGACCCGGCCAGCCCGCGGCCCCCAACTCGTCCTCCGGGGCCCCGCGGAGCATCTTCAACTTCCTGGAGCGCTGAGAACCCCGCAACCGTAAACCATCTTCTCCCAGTCTGGACCTGCCGCCACTGGGTTGGGGTCTAGGCTTCTGATTGGCTGCTAGCAGCTAGCTGCTGATTGGCTTCTAGCGGCTGAATGCTAGCGGCTAACTGCTAGCTTTCAATTGCGCAACGTCATCATCATACACATGATGTGAGGCTTAATTATAACGAACCACCACCACTACATGGACTCCTGGGTGAGGGTGGAGATGGGGAGGGAGAGAGGGTAGGTAGAGGGGAGCCGGTCTGCAAGCTGGTGGTCTTGCTTGGGGATTTGCCAGATGAGGGGTTATTTTCAGAAATTGTTCAACTTGGAGCACAATTTGTCCCGCTATAATTTTTTTGGAGTTTTTATAGCATCTGCAGGAATTTCCTCATTCGTCTCGGGACTCTAAAGTGTTGTGTTTACTTCTGTGTTGCCGGGAGACGGACATCAGAATCACGAACAAATACAACTCTTTGTACCGCACTCCTCAGCAGATTACTGACGGCCGTTAAGATTACACGAGCAACGGGAAAAACAAAGTTCCTACTTATCTCGCAGACAACAAACTAGCTCTATTTAAAGTGTGTGTGTGTGTGTGTGTGTGTGTGTGTGTGTGTGTGTGTGTGTGTGTGTGTGTGTGTGTGTGTGTGTGTGTGTGTGTGTGTGTGTGTGTGTGTGTGTGTGTGTGTGTTAGAGTCAACGGGGCCATTCAGAATGGAACCCGGATTAATTGTTTTTTTAAAAATGTATAAAGGCCTTTCGTAACTTTTGTGTATGATTTTTCTAATATCCTGGAGCATGTAAGATTTTATGTAATTGTTTTACGATGTAAATAAAAGGTGTATTTTAAGAAAGAGGACATTTGTTTTGCTTTGGTCTACAGATAAGAGGGGAAACTAATTCACAGACAAACAAGTGATTGTTTTTGCTCTTAAGGGGTTACTAAAGCTTTTATAAAGGGTCGTTAATCAAATGACATCGCTAGAGATTCACTTACTGGCACGTCCAGACTGTTTCCCGCAGAAGGACCATAGTGCTTCATCCAAAACGGAAGTATAGACAATTGCTTCAACTAGATGCTAGGCAGTATATTGGATATATATATAATTAATAATTCATTGACTATTGAAAATATCGATGCAGAATAATGGAACATAACATTCCTGTAGTCAGTAAGGCACGGCCAGAATGGATCAATCAATGAACAAGACGTGATACGATAAAACGAGAAACTACAAAATGTAAATTACTGAATTCGACAACGAAAAAAATAAACATTTAATGTCTTTCCATTATTGTGGCGACTATTACATTAGTCCCATGTCCAGTCTTCAGAGATGTACAGCAGCACATTCTCATGATTTGCCTGCACTTGTAAGTCACTTTGGATGAAATTGGCGCTAAATGTTCACCTAATTGCCCGACATTACGATCGTCGACGACGTCTCGTCTCCTCGGGAACCGTCTCAGAACCTCTCCGAGCGGACATCTCCGGAGTTCGCCCCTCACTCCATCCTGGTCGAAACTTAATTGCAGTTTAGAGGCTAATGAATTGATAAGCGGTTAATAATAGGGCCTCGTTAGGAGAGCCACTTCTAACGAGGCCTTTCATCTTTGGCTCCATCTCATTAGTGGCCCCGGTGATTAGATGCGGGTCCTGGGGTGACGTATCGGGGCACAGTAGGGGCCCCCCCCCCACATTACACATCATTAGGGGCCGATGGCCACGAGCGCTGGGGTGTTGGAGGTCCCGGCGCGGGCGCCAGCTATAGCTTAAGTCCCCCCCCCCCCCCTGGCCCAAGGGCACGTGGCAGACTGCCTTGGTCCGGGTGTTGCTTAGTCACTCGTAACCTTTAAATGGATCTCTGCAGGATCGCGCCCTGCACTCTTTCTTCTCTCTCTCTCTCTCTTTCTCTTTCCGTCCCCCGCTCTCCCTCTCTCCCTGTCTGTCTGTCTCTCTTTGTCTGTTTCTCAATAGGACCTTGACTCGATTTTGAACTCTCCTCTCTCCCCTGTCTCTCAAGATTCAAAGGGATTCATTGCCTTGGAAAAACGTGCATTTCCATCGCCCGAAGCACAAAAAGGAAGACGAGATCCATCTCTTCTGTCTTGTGATCTCTTTCTTTCTGTCTCTCCCTCCTCTCTGTCATGCCGTCTCACTATCTGTCAGTCTCTTCTAGATCTGTCTGTCTGTCTCTCTTGTTCTGATGTTGACGTCCCTTTCCCAGTTCCCTACTCTGTACCTTATTTTCTCTGCTGAGGTTTATATAAGGACACTAAGCATAAACCGAGGGCCATTAACACAGAACCTAGGGCCATTAACATAGAACCTAGGGCCACTAACAGAGAACCGAGGGCCATTAACACAGAACCGAGGGCCACTAACAGAACCGAGGGCCATTAACACAGAACCTAGGGCCATTAACACAGAACCTAGGGCCACTAACAGAACGGAGGGCCACTCACACAGAACCTAGAGCCACTCACACAGAACCTAGGGCCAAGAACGGAGAACCCAGAACCCAGGCCCCTGTGCTCGGTGCAGAGGGCTACTAGCTGGGTCAGTAGAGACGGGCCCTGGGGTTCCTGGAGGACCATGTGCTGGCCACATAGCTCAGAGCAGAGAGCCCTGTGTGTGTGTGTGTGTGTGTGTGTGTTGGGGGGGGGGGTGTAAGTGTGTAAGTGTGGGTGTGTTGATGTGTATGCTGTGTATACATGCCGGTCACAATCCAAATATACAGTCCCCAAGCATGCAGTGGGTAAAGGATGTTACCGTTGCTGTCTACTTAACCTAACCTAAGTTTACCGGTTGTCAGTTGAGTTTTGGTTCTGGTTGGTCGTTGTCCTACTGGATCATCACTGAGAGAGAGAGAGAGAGAGAGAGAGAAGAGAGAGAGAAGAGAGAAGAGAGAGAGAGAAGAGAGAAGAGAGAGAGAGAGAGAGAGAGAGAGAGAGAGCGCTAGTTTGGCTGGGGGTCAACCGGGGCTGCATTACATCTATTTAATATCTCCCCAGTACAGATGTGTGTGTGTGTGTGTGTGTGTGGGGGGGGGGGGCGCATCTGACAGAAGGGCCAGTGGGTGTTGTCGGGCCCCGTGGGGCCCCTGTCACAGCAGAGTCTGGTGTGAGCGCAGAAGTGGGTCACAAGCCACGGGGCAAGCTTGACTCAAAACAAGGTCTTTATGTTCACTAGGTAAGGCATGCTGGCTCTCTCTCTCTCTCTCTCTCTCTCTCTCTCTCTCTCTCTCTCTCTCTCTCTCTCTCTCTCTCTCTCTCTCTCCCTCTCGCTGTCTCTGTCTCTGTCTCTGTCTCTCTCTCTCTGATGCTATGTCTATGTCTCTCCCTCTCGCTGTCTCTCTCTCTCTCTCTGTCTCAATTTTAATTCAATTCAATTCAATTCAATTCAAAAAAGCTTTATTGGCATGAGAAATATACATTTGCATTGCCAAAGCAAGTGAACAATAAAATAAACAGCGTTATAAAATAAAAGTGAAAAGGTAAGGTATATATTATAATAATAATAAGTATGAACCCTTAAATACAAAATATCT
Source organism: Gadus macrocephalus (assembly GCF_031168955.1). Lineage (NCBI taxonomy): Eukaryota > Metazoa > Chordata > Actinopteri > Gadiformes > Gadidae > Gadus > Gadus macrocephalus. The sequence continues at coordinate 4,038,265 of NC_082403.1, forward strand.
ATACATATCAAATGTTAAACTATAAAAGTACTTTAAAAAGTAAAATGCGATATTATAAAAAATTA